>NW_026722587.1:0-17266 GCF_029784015.1 Lycium ferocissimum | reverse complement strand
CATGAATCATTCGTTGGATTTTATAAATGCCCCCTAACGTCCTTATTTTCAAAGGTTAGATGTTATGATTTAAAGCATGATTTTCCTTCCTAAAAGTTTATGAATGTTTTCCAAAATATCCATTTTTCTCCAAAATCTAAGCTTTATTTATTCTTGAAAGTTTTTATGACCAAAATAACGACTATGAATTTATGATGACAATAATGATGCGTATATGAGAAAATGACTAGAACGAATATGTCAAGGATATGTCCGTACCATGAATACGACAATATGAAATGTTAAGTTATTTTTTGGATAACGACTATTTTAAAGGTTTCAAAGTATATGAAATGATATGTCATGACCCCGTTTTTATGTTTTCCCGTGATGTTATCCTTGATTGATAGTCTCGCCTATAATTGTTCCTTCACAGAGACAAAGCGCCCGATTATCCATAAAGTAATCGGAGGTTACCGACCTTACGTCACTCCGACGGATACATGTAGTTTTCACTGGGCTCTCATGCATGCTTACATGATATATGCACATGATATATTTATATGACACCGGGAAGTATGGGGACACAGGTGAGGCGCTATAGACGTTATAGCCACGCGGAGGCCCGGACGCGGGTTTATACACCGTTCCTATATGGACGGGATGCTATACACCCATCCTACGTGGTCGGGTTACTTACGTATATTTACATGTTTTTTTTTTAAAAGCTAGCATGCATGGCATCCGCCCCCAAGGGCACTCGCGCATGACATTATATTATATATGTATATGGATACACCGTACCTATATGGTTCGGCGTAGTCCACCGCACCTATATGGATCGGGCAGCACGTACACACCGCACCTACAGCATGTACGTAGTATTATATAGTACTCCAAAGGTAAAGTTAACTTGCACAATATCTACGAGGGTAGACTCTCCTATATCATGATATGGTTATATTACTCTCCTATGTCATGTTTTATGTTCTCTATTATGATTTCGTGATATTAATCATGCCTTACATACTCGCATTGCTCGTACCGACGCCCTTTTTGTGGGCGCTGCGTTTCATGCCGCGCAGTACACTCGTACAAGTAAGAGCTATTGCGTGAAGACGTTCCAGCGGAGTTGGTAGGCTCCATTTGTACCGGGAGGCCGCCGAGTCGATTATATGTGCCGTGCGCTTGTTCAAGTTAGAGACTTTGCGTACGTAGTCATGGGTCTAGAGTGTCGCTTTAAAAAGGGTTCCACTAGTTGATATGTTTTTATTATACATTATGTTACGTAGAGTCTTAGGTTTGCATCGTGTTTAATTGGAGATACGACGAAAAGATTTTGAAAATTTTACTATGTATTTTGCTTTCATTTGATTTAAGAATCCAAAGAGAATATGTGTAATAAGAGTCCGAGGGTTCGCTCGGCTCCGAATATGGGGTCGGGTGCCCATCACACCCTAGTAAGATCGGGGTGTGACAATATGATTTTGTTATGACTCCAGAGGTCGAAACATATATGGTGGGTCAGGGTGATCCTCCGTTGTTTTTGACATCGTGATTTGTGATTTGGACGTCCCCCAATACTATGATAGCCTTACCGCTTATATGTGATATCATCTCATGAAAGATGTGATTATGATCTATAAATACATTTGTGCAGATCTTTGGGGCGACGTTTCACTTTTCGTACGTATATGTTATTTGTATAACGTATAAGTTATTCGTATGCTATTTCGATTAACGTGGTGTGTACGGTGCCCGGCTTTCCGGCACTAGTCGCGCCTACGGGGGGTCGTGACAAAATTGGTATCGAGCGGTTCGTCCTGATTGTCTACGTACCGTGTCCGGAGAGTCTTGTTTATGGTGTAAGCCGGCCACACTTATAAACAAGGAGGCTGCGGGGCATTTAGGAATTAGTGACCTTCTTTCTGTCTTAGATCGTGCGATAGAGCCAAGTCATAGGAAATGAGATTCTCCGTACTAACTTTTGATTTCAGCAGAAGGATGACATCGACAGAAGAAAGCGATTAACGATACTGGAAGTTACAAAGCAAGCAGGTAAGTAAAGGTACGAAAGGCATATGTTGACTAAGGCATTAAAGTACGATTGAAATGTAAAGTCAAAAAAAAAAAAATTGGAAGGGAAAAGTAAACAGGAAAGTGTAACAGGTGCAGTTCGAGTTGGATATACGAGGTAAGTCCACTATTTTCATACTGTTGTCGATACTGGGAGCCCTGTGTGGCTGTGATATATATATATATATATATATATATATATATATATATATATATATATATATGTTGGCCCTGTGAGGCATTGTTGGTATTTCCTGTGTACAGGTTTTGAGATAGTAAGAAATACAGAGGAAACTCTGCCGAAATTTTTCCAGGGAATAAAACGAGAATGAGGTATGGGTTTGTAATATGCCTTGAAAGGTCGTGTTAATAGTAAGGATAGAATTTGACTAAGTTGCAAGTACGGCTGACCTTGAAAAATAAGTTAACTACAGAATTGGCGGTAATGGTAATTAAGAGGTCGATGTCGACATGGTAAAGAGAATTTGGAAAGGGCTTGTGATATTAAGAGATGAGTTAGAAGAGGTTGGCAAATCTTGATAGAGTGTTATATTAGGGTACCAACCGAATTGATAAGCACGGATAAATTATGACGAGACTATAGTTAGAAGAAATAATAGTATGATTAAGACAAGAACACGGAGGAAGAAGAATTGTGACGAATACGAATGTATAGATAAGACAGCTTGTGGGATATTAAGGATCAGATTGACCAGAATGGGCAAAAGGTTAAGAAGTATTACACTATACGATTGATTACGAATAGGATATTATAGGAATATAGTAAGGACTGTTATGAAAGTAAGCAAAGCCTAGCGAGGAAGTGGCTAAAAGGTATGACGTGATTTGTGTGACTCAAGTATGAAGGTGAGTTAGTGGAAAAAAAAAAAAAAGAAAAGAGGGATTTATGAAGTTCTTCTACAGGGAAAGTACAGAATAGAAATTACGAGATAACGGAAACGATAGCGAGCACAAAAAAAAAAAGAGGAGATGAAGAGAAAAGCGGGTGAGATAACAGTGCAGTGATAGATGATGACAGGTGTAGCTGAGAACACGAGTAATATCAGTGACGGAACTGTGAAAGACCAAGCCATAGAAAGATGAGCAACGAGGTAGAATGAGTGCTAGGAATGACTTGGAGAGAACAAGCAGGGGTGAACAGAATATGATTTGAAAATAAGAAAGGGATTATGTAGGAGTAATATTTTCCGAAAATGTAGCGGTATTATAAAGCTCCTCTTGCGCAGAAAGGATGGACATAGACTAGAGAAATATGGTAAGGGAATGCTAAAAGAAGCACCCAAGATAGACGTGAGTAAACGGGTACGAATTGTGGAAAAAAAAAAGAGGAATACATAGTTATGAAGTCAATAGGGTAGTGCGACGATATGGTGATAAGATGAGATCATCATTGAGATGAACTTGGGATGTTTTTGAGTGAATTAGAAGCCTACGTTAGGCACACAGTAAGGGTAAAAAGGCATAAAGCATAAAGGGATACTATGTGCACACGATTTCACCTCAGAAATAATGGAATCTTTAAGCGGCAAAAACGATAGACTTAAGGAACAGATGGGCGATGTATAATTTCATCAAAGAAACGGATGATATAAGTGGGGGTGAAGATACTATTCCAAGAGAACTTGGACACTTGTCGTTGGAATATGAGTGCCCCTAACTGAGAATTTGGAATAACTACGAGTATTAAATAATTATTGGGTCGAAGTAAGAGACTTTTTTTAATTCGGCGGGAGGTGTGTTATGAGGGCGTTCTGAAATCTGTCCAGACTTCAACTTACTCCAAATTATGTGCTGAAGGTCATGCGACAAGGTCGACACGATCATATTAACATTAGAACGTCGTATTTCATCAGAGTCCCAAAGTTAAGCGTGCTGGAGTGGGAGCAATTTTAGGATGGGTGACCCCCTAGGAAGTATACTAAAAGTCTTGCAAGTCGGTCATAGGAGAGATAAATGGAAAGCTAGGTTGCCTAAGAGAAATCGAGTATACAAAGTGGGAAGGAACCTTAAGAGGTCATGTAGACGAGGCGGACCGAACCAAAGGAAAAGAAGGAAGGTGTAATACTGACTTTAGAAACAAGATAAGTTGAATAGTGTTGGAAATATTTTGCAAACAAGATGGTAGCGATTATGTATACGTATGACTATGACATCTCATACATGGCTATATTGAATCCCAACAATCGACGTTGTGACATGTTGGAAGGCATTAATCGGACAGGGTAAGGAAGTTCAAGTGAAAGAAAATAAAATGGCACAAATGTTATAAGGCAAGCTGATGTTGTTTTCACTACAGGTTAAGCTTGGAAAGTTCTAACACAATGATATTTTGGAAAAGAAAGAAAGTGAATAGATGGAAGGCAAGGTGACCTAAATGTCGGAAAAAGCGAAAGAGTAAGGAACATGAGAGAGGGAAGCCTCCAAGAGAGGCGACGGCAAGCACGACACTATTTGGATAAAAATTCGAGGTTAGGCGTGAGAGGGATAGAGTGTGGTAGTATGGGATAAGAGAGGAATGTGTGAGGTTAGAGAACAGACTTCGACGAGTGGAACGAAAGGGTAGTGATCACAACGAAAAATGAGAAGTAAAGAAAAGGATGATTAGGCGTGCAACGATGTTAAGAGATTTCTAATTCTCGAAAGATAAGTGCCGAGACGATGGATATCTAAAAACTATTGGTGTATTAGGACCCCTTAATAAGGGGGGGGAGAACATACTAGACTTGAAAGGGATTACGGCGTTCTTCATGCCCCGAAGGGCAAATTTATTAGCTTGGAGCTAGAGTTCGAAATGATTGCCAACGTAGGAAATCAGAGACACGTATACTTGTGTTATGAGAAAATTGTAAGGTAGTAAAAATTTCCGTAGCCCTATGCTTTTGTGTAGCATTGTAAGATTTGAGGGCAAAAAGCTAAAGGAAAAGTTGTGGCAAGAGCCCAAGGATTCGCTTTAAACTCGAATTACGAGTTGCCATAAATATAGCAAAGATCGCGAAGGATGGCGAAGGGTGCAGACCATTTCGTATATACATAACCACTATATTCACTAACGACAAAGTCATGTTAGGTGAGTACTTAATGTAAAGGAAAATGGTGACAAGGATATAAGGACTAACGACGCCGACCACCGAACCGCCAGAGCCGCACAATAGTATATCCAAGACCATTTATTCGCTTAAAGGCTATGCGCAATTATATGGAGAGACTTCATAACACCCTCACATCTATGATCTCGTACATAAGAGCTCGCTTTACAATTAACTCCCCGAAGCTCACTCCGTAAGGGATGATGTCATAAGTGAGTCTCGGTGACAAGATGTCACCCCTAGTCTGACGCGCAGACCGAGCGTACTATTCAGACGCTAAGGGATATGTTGCGAGCTTGCGTTATTGATTACAGAGACAGCTGGAATGATCATCTGCCACGTATGGAGGTTGCCTATAATAACAACTACCATTCTAGCATCCGGATGGCCGTATGAGACTTTGTATGGCAGGTGCGGACACCGACCGGCTGGTTCGATGTTGGCGAAACTAAGTTAATTGGCCCGAATAAGACTCGTGAAGTTATTGATAAGGTGAAGCTTATGCGGGAAAAGGTTCTTGGCAGCCAGAGTCGATAGAAGTCATATGCAGATAATCGACGTCAACATTTGGAGCTCCAAATTGGCGATTAAGTATTTCTGAAAGTGTCACCCATGAAGGGTGTTACGAGATTCAAACAGAAAAAGAAGTTAAGCCCGAGGTATATTGGACCATCAAAGAGAAAATTGTGTACTAAATACATAGCTTCCGTTAAGGTATTGTAGCGGAACAATAACAGTGGAAGAGATGAAGAATACGTATTCCTACTTGTTTCCTATGTCGTCAAGTAATCCAAATTCCCGTGTGGGTTATGTTGATTGGTGAATGAATTGTATGTGGTAGCTATAAAAGAGACTCCCCGAAGTGCTTATAAGACCCTGTAAGGTTAGTTTAACATTCGAGGACGAATGTTCTAAAGGGGGGGAGGATGTTATATCCCGAATTTTGTGCATTGGGACATTCCGGGCTAACCACGATAAGTTAAGGGCAAGACTACTCCGGGATGCGAGGTTGAGATTTTTGACCTTCGATTTTGTTTTAATGCATAAGTTGTTTATGAATTTTATTGGTATGGAATATTAAGGGAAATTAGGGGCTAGAAGTTGAAATAAAAATTTCATGAAAAGGCCAAAGTGGCCGTGTGTTAAGGTGGGACCCACATGTCGGGATTTTATAAAGGACATATGAAGAGATATATGGGTAGTACATGTGAAGTTGAGCAAGTCCTAAGAAGGACCCATAAGCTAAAAATGAGTGTAAGCCCTCCAAAAGGACGATTTAAGAAAACGTCTCTGACTTCGAGGGGCCAAAACGGCATTATGAGTTTGGAATTTGGGAAAACTCCCAGAATGAAAGTTGTAGATAACTGAAATATATTTCCAACCATAGGTCGTGGGTTCACAGACGACATCAGGATAAGGAGATATGGACATTTTAAGGCAGAAAGGTCGTGGGCTGTGCCCAACCCGAGCCCAACCGGGTCGTGCCCATTACCCACACCTTTTTAAATGAAATATCAGCCTTTTCTCCTCATATTTCATACCAAAACACCCAGAAAATTCTGGAGAAAAAGAGAGAGGAGAGCCTAGAGAGAAAAACTAATTTTGACCAAAATTCGCGCCCCGAATTCCGAAGCCCATGAAGAGAAAAGTGTCGTACGTCGCGTTGCCTTCAATTTGAGCTAAAAATCAACCAAGAAGAAGAGGGTGGACGTGGTGGCTGCACACTTGAGGTAAGATTAAGGTTCCTTTTCATTGTTAACAAGTTTATTCGAGTTTAACGGATTAGAACGGAGGGAATAGTGTGTAGAAATGGATGAAATTCATGAAACTTTGTATGTTGATGTTGAGCCGTGAGTATGGGCTGTTTTGTGACAAGGAATGAACTAAATTTTATTTAGTATTTTTGGTTGTTGTTGTATGGATTCTATGATGAGAATGATGGTTTAATGATTCAAATTGAAGTTGTAATCGTTTGTAGGTTGTTGGAGAAGGTAATGTGATTTTATCATAATTTCTTGTATTATTGAGGTTAATGTTGTCAATGTGTAGATTGTTGGTGTAGTTTATGAATTTGGAAGAAAGAAATGTGTTGTTGTTATCCCTATGGCAATTGGAAGGTTTCGGGTGTGGAATGTTGTCGAATTATGTAGAAAAGAGTTATTGATGTTAGAATGCATTTTGAATTGATTGTTGATGTTGTTAGTGTGGTTATTGGTATTGTTATTGAAGATTTGGCCGAGTTGAATTCTCGGGTTGTTGAATTTACAGGGGGAAAAATGCTGCCCAAATTTCTCGTAGATAAAGTGCTAGCCTAGAATTGAATTTGAGTGCCTATGGCTAATGTTTGGTATCTAATGATGTTGTTGTAGATTTTGGAGAAGCCGAGACTTAAGTTTGGATTAGCTTAGGAAGCGGACAAGGTATGTAAAGCTAACCTTTCTTTCTTTTGGCATGTCCTAATTGTAAGTAGGCTATGATACGAGTCTCGGGTAACTCCATTCTTAAGATCCGAGCCCGTATACGATTCTTATTCACTTCTTGATGTTGACGTTCTTAATATGGTCAAATTATGGTTCTTAAGTCTTTTGTATAGTTGGATTTTAAATGTTGCATACGTTGTTTTTTTTTTTAAAAAGACTTCCGCAACTACGAACGACCGTAACTTTCATAGACGAGCTCGGATCGCTTCGAAACGTTCGTAGGAGATTCTATAATGAATAATGGTCTCCAACTTTCATAGATGGACTCGGATTGGTTTGATACTCGTCCGTGGGCCCCGAGACTTTCCCTTGTGTAATACTAACGACTTTTGAAAGGATTTAGCGTGACTAACGTCTTATCCCTCGAGCGTCGATTATTTACTTCTCTATCGAGTTTGTAATGACGATTATGCCCCTAATTTCCATAAGTTATTTCATATGGTTTGATACGTATCTATGAGTCCTAAAGTTCTATTGATATATCTTCGAACGACATTCGGAAGAAACTTGATTTGACTATCGCCTTGGTTCTAAAATGATGGTTCACATCGAGTCTTTGAAAATGTTTTAAAATGCATATAGTTGCTCACGACTCTGCTCGTGCATATGGTTGTTATCTCTTTCGCCGAGTCCCGGCCGGTTATGTATCGTGCGCACTATGTTATATTCCGGTGTGATGTGTGTTACGGTTCACCGAGCTCCTCGTTAGAGGGCCGGTTCCGATTATATTTGGTGTTATGCCGTGTTATGGCGTTATGATGTGTTATGTGATGTGTGACGGGGATACGGAGATATGAAACCTTCTCGGTGTGATGTCGTGTTATGGCGCCAATGACGGGCGGGCGACCATATTCTAAGAGCCCCATGCATGATTTATGTTTTAATGAGTAAGCATTTTGGTATTTTGGATATTGTATTTACTTTCTGTATCTCTTGTTCTGATTATGTTTCTATTTATTATTTTTCACGCTTTGCATACTCGCACATATTCCGTACCGACCCCTTTTCTTCGGGGGGTCGCGTTTCATGCCGCGCGCAGTACGGATACTTATTTGGACGATCCACCGCCAGGATTCCCGTTCACCGACTTGGAGCGCTCCTTGTTCTCGGGAGCCTATGTTTTGGTGTGCATTCTTCCGATGCATATATATATACTATATGTCTATTCATGGGTACGGTGGGGCCCTGTCCCGTCATATGATTTTGTTATGACTCTTAGAGGTCTGTAGACATATATGTGTGGGTTGTGGGTGATCACTGTTCAGTTGTGTCTGTGTGATTTGTGATTTGGACGTCCCCCTATACTATGATAGCCTTACCGGCTTATATGTGATATCATCTGTTGAAAGATGTGATTATGATCCGTAAATACATTTGTGACTTTGGGGCGACGTTTCACTTTTCTCGTACGTATATGTTATTTGTATACGTATAAGTTATTCGTATGCTATTTCGATTAATGGGTGTGTACGGGTGACCAATGTTATTTGTATACGGGGTTGGGTCGTGACACTCCTACCCCTAGTTATTCAACACGACTTTATGCTGGGCATAATGGCCGTGTTCGAGATATTCCTTCCACTTCCTTTTAAGACCATTTCCTCGATCAAAGTACTATATACCTAATGATTCTTCACCTTTTTCTATCCATTTCACTAATATAGATTACACTTATGGCAATTCATAATCCGAGTTCAATTAAATTTGTAACTTGCCACCTTTTTGAGCTCTTGCCACAACTGTTTCTTTAACCTACATTTTGAATTTCTTTGAATCTCCCAATTCAACTCAAAGCATAGGGCTACGACAATTCTTACTCCATTACGACTCCCTTACCACTTATATGTATATTTAGCTCCACAACAGTTACATGTACCACTATACCGACAGTCACTTCATTTGTCGTTATTCTTTATCGTATTTCCGGGGTAGCCTTTTGCAATTATAGTCGGGCATAGCTCATATTGATGGTTTGTATACTCCATAGCACATGCTTTCATATTTAGTATAATTAGCGATCCATGAAATATCTTCTAATATCCGGTGAACTCTTTTATCTCCATTTATAGGAGCAGCATCTTTCAAAAATTTCTGAACTACCAATCGTTGTTCCTTTTAACACAATTGTTATCCTCTTTGGTGCAAAATTTCCTCTTGTCATCACCCTGAGTGTCCTTTAGGTTCGTCATCCTCTCTATCATCCTTTGTGAATTTGACTCAAAGACCTTTCTTGCTCTTTTCATTGCCTTTAAGACATGTTGCTGCATATTTAGGTACGGCGCGAATTTACCCAATACAAGGGATTCAAATCATGGTCTAAAAATATCATAGTTCCTCTTGACGTAAGGTGCTCTCTTAAGTTCTCTTCCATACTCCCTCTCCGCATGTCTACCTCATGGTACCCGTATTGTCAATTCGTTTCTACTTCTTTCCATTACCTTCCCGATATGCCAATACGCCTAGAACTTTATTCCCGAGCTAGTAAATTTCTTCTTTTGGAGCTTGAGACTATCGTAACTCTTTGCAAGTCCAACCTGTTCTTCCCCCCTTATTAAGGGGACCCTTATACGCCAATAGTTTCCAAACGTCCATTATCTCCGATAATTATGTGCCGCCCTTCATGACTTTCTTAAAACTGATGTTCCTTCATCACATGGTCTGACGTATCTATCTTCTCGCTAGCTACACTTCTCGTATTTAACTGGAATACTCATAAGGGTATCCAATCCCGATGCTTTTTTTTCGTACTTCTGTCTTTCATGACTAACAGCGTCCTAGACTCACAAGTTAATGGGGACGTCGAGATTCACTACGTGCTTCATGAAGTTTTCGGTGATACCTAAATCCTTATCTCCCTTCCCGACTTTCTTATAATATCTCTAAGGTTTCTTACCCTAAGTTCTTCTTCGATTTATGTCTATACCGCCATTCTTGTCAATATTCCTATGCCTTTCCATCCACTACCAATCCTTTCGCCCATTTAGCTCACTTACTCATAATCCTTCTTAACTATGTGTTTATGTCTGTTGTGCATCCGAGTTTTTCCGAGTGTCCTACTACTTCTTGCTGTTAGGCGGAATTCTTACAATTTACACTCTCTCCATCCCCGTTCATCAACCCTTATCCGTCTGTCTTTCGATGCTACGGTCGGCGATCTTCTTTCCATGCACGTTCCTTATATTTCATTCCATTTCCACTATGACCCAATCTCCCGCTTCACATGGATTCCTATTCTATGTCATCAATTTACCCAAATAGTCTCGTGCTTTGCCCGTCGTCTCTTTTGGAGGCTTTACTCACTCATATTTCTTACCTTTCACTTTTTCAATATTTGATATCCTTACCTTCCATCTACTCATCTTTCTTTTTTTTCCCAAATACCGTTGTTTTAGAACTTTCCAACTTAACCTCGTAGTGAAAATAGCATCGCCACCTTGTAACGCCGGTACCATATCTTTTGTTTTGTCCTTGAACTCCGTTACCCTCTTCGATTAATGCCTTCCTACACCGCAACATTGGTTCTGGGATACACATACCCACCGATATAGCCATGTATGGGATATCATGTGCATACCTATATACATACATAATTGCTACTATCCTCGCTCACAAAATATTTCCAAACGCTATTCAACTTACCACCGCTTCTAGAGCCGTGATGCGCACCTTCTTTCTCTTCACCGGTTCGGGCCCGCCTCGTCCTATGTGACCTCTTGAGGTTTCCGCCCACTCGTATACTCTAATTTCCCTTAGGCTACTCCGCTTCCCCCCTTTGGCTTTCTCCCGTGTTTGACTTTATAGGACTTTTAGTACACTTCCCAAGGGGTCACCCATCCTAAAATTTCTCTCGTCCGTAGCTTAACCTTGGAACTCGATGAAATACGATGCTTTAATACTAGTATGATAGCGTCCACCTCACCGCATGACCTTCCTCACATAATCTGGAGTAAGTTTAAGTCTTAACAGATTCCGAAGCGTTCCTATAACATATCTCCCTTCGAATTAGAAAGGATCTCTTACTCTTCTTGTCACGACCCAACCCCGTAGGCCATGACTAGTGTCCGAATTGGACACTCATACGTCTCTGACACTCAGAATTAGCCTACTAAACTTGCATAAATATAAATAATCACATATAGCCTCAGTTTAACGTATAATAGCCAACATATATCACAAGAGCGACAAGGCTATCCATAATGTACGAATCTCGAAATATGCACAAGGCTAGCCGACTAAGGCACCGCGGCGGGTGGCCCACCCAAAACGTGTACCACACACACACATACTGTACAGACATAACCATAACCCACATACATGTCTACAGACCTCTAAACGAAAACGAAATCATATGACGGGACGGGGGCCCCGTCGTGCCTCGAATGAATATATACATAGGCAACGAAAAATTATATGTACCAAAATATAGGCTCGGATGAAGGAGCACTCCCGAGAAGCGAGAATAGGTGTCCTAGGTGGGTGGATCACCAAGGGCGGCGTACGTACTGCGGCATGAAACGCGACCCGGAAGAAAGGGGTCGATGCATTTTAATATGTGCGAGTATGCAAAGCAAGAAATACGATGTGAGAATCATAATCGAAACAGAAGATACAGAAAATAAGTACAATATGCAAAATGTCAAATATTTAGTTTAAAAACATAAATCACGCATAGGCTCTTAGAACGATGGTCGCCCGCCTGTCGGTGGTGCCATACCACATCATACTCCAGAAGATTTCATATCTCCGAAACCCGACATATCATATCACATCATAACGCTGTAACACCCCGTAACGCCAAATATACACGGTACCCGGCCAAAGGGGACTCGGCGTCTGGACACATCATACTCCGGAATATATCAAAGTGCGCACGAACATAACCGGCCGGGATCCGGCGAAGGAAGTACGAACCATATGCACGAGCGAGTCGTGAGTAACAATATGCATAAAATCATAATCATAAACTCATTAAATAAATAAGAAATCCATGCTCGGGAGTTAAGATGAAAGTAATACTAAGTCTTTCCCGAAGGTCATTAAGACGAACATAGAAAAGTCGCGGGACCCACGGACGGGTGTCAACCCCATCCGAGCCCGCTTATGGAAGTTAGGGGATGTTATGCCTTATGGAATCCCCTACGAAAGTTTCGGGGCGATCCGAGCTTGTCTACGAAAGTTACGAGCGTTCGTAGTTTCAGACTCTTTTAAAAGCAAAATTCATTACAAAACTTTTGAACCTCACTCACATGAAAACATAAAGACCTTAGTTAGGCTACATTAAGGGAGTAAATATTTAGAAGCGAATAAGACGCACATATGAGCTCGGATCTCGAGAGTGGAGTTACCCCGAGGTTCGTGTCACAACCTAATTAATTCTAGGACATGCCAAAAGAAAGAAAGGATAGGCTTCGCATACCTCGTCCGCTCGCACGCTAAGTCAAGCCTCAAGTCTCGGGCACTCCAAGATCTACATAACGCCAATATATCAAACATTAGCTAAGCATTTAGGCATCCAATTCCAAACAAACACCAAATTCTACAGAAATTTGGGCAGCATTTCCCCTGTAAATACACCAACCCCGAGATTTCAACTCGGCCAAATTCATCAACAACAACACCAACAACCAAACTACAACATCAATAATCAATTCAAAATACATTTTAACATTAGTAGCTCCCTTTACATAAATTCAACAATATTCACAACATTCCAACATACTCACTTCAACTACTTACATTCGAATCAATATCAACGTTTATACATTCGATTACTAATCCAAAACCATTCAAACAATATTCAAGAACGCTTTAAACAATTCACACAATTTTCCAAACAACCCAAACAATTCTCCAACTCACCCGAATTCTTCCCCAAACCCGAAAACAACATAATCCACATCCTTTTCTCCCAAATTCATGAATTACACCAATAAATCCACACATTAACAATGTCACTTCCATAACTACAAAAATTACATAAAATTCACATTAACTTCCAAATCAACCCATAACCAACACAACATCACTTTTAGTCATTAAACTTGCATTTTTCATCATAGAATCCATAACGACGACAACGAAAATACTAACGACGATTGTTCATTCTCAACTACACAAAGGGGGACCTATTCGGCCAATACCCTAACACCCATATAGATGATTTTCATTCTCTTCTTCACACTACAACAATCAAAACATGCTAACTAAAATTAATTCATTACTTCCAACACAACATACACACACACGGCCAACACCATATACACGGCCTCAACTCCAACATGATTTCTATCATGAATTTCTTCCATTTTAGCATACTACAACACATATAAACCATTTATAACATATTAAACAAGATTAAAACTCACCTTTCTCCTTCAACTTCTCAACTTGCCTAAAGTTGGCCAAGGATGAAAACGAGTAGTCTATCGCTTGAAACAACAACTCCACGTTACTAAGCACCTTCAATTAGTAGGTTTACTTGAAGAAACAAATTTTTTGATGGCTCAATTTTGGTCTTGAATTTGGCACCTATGGCCGAAACCCTCTCTTTCTCTCTTCTCCAATTTTTCTTGATTTTTCTAGAAATGTTGAAGTGTGGAAATAAGATGACTAAGTCATCTTTTAACACACCAAGTATTCACTATCCATGTGGCCATGGCCCACCCAAGGTGGCCGGCCACATGGTCCCTCAATTTCTTTTTTTTCTTTTTTCTTAATATTATTACACTTTCCAAAAATAGCATACTTTCCAAAAATGGAATTTGACCCCAAATGTTTCCTTAACATTTCCATGCCAATAAAATCATACACAACTTAAGACTTTAAAGCAAACAAAAGTCTATACTTCGTATCTTGGGATAGTCTTATTCCCAACTTATCGTAATTCACTCATATTGTCCCGTTGTTCAAAATACGGGATATAACATCCTCCCCCCCTTTAGAACATTCGTCCTCGAATGTTAAACTAACCCTACGGGCCTTACAAACAGTTCGGGGGAATTCTTTTGTAGCTATTGCACACAATTCATTTATTGTTCAACATAACAAAGTAAAGAATTTAGATTACCTGTGGGCACCGGAAACAAGTGAGGATATTTCTTCTTCATCTGCTCCTCAGCTTCCCAGGTCATTTCCTCCCGATGTTATTCACATACAAAGACCTTAACAGAGGCCACATCCTTGTTCCGCAACCTTCTTACCTGCCGATCCAATATAGCTATAGGCTGCTCTTCGTAGGATAGCTCCTCCGTGACCTGGACATCATCTACAGGAAATATTCTAGAAGGGTCACCAATGCATTTACGAAGCATAGAAACGTGAAATACCGGATGCACTGCTCCCAAATCAGCTGGCAGATCCAATTCGTAGGCAACTTTGCCTATCCTCCCATAACCCGATAAGGCCTAATATATCTTGGGACCGAGCTTCCTTTTCTTGCCGAATCTCATAACACCTTTCATAGGTGATACCTTCGCCGGAATACCCAATCACCAACTCCGGAACTCCAAGTGCCGACGTCGATTATCCGCATACGATTTCGTCGACTGCGGGGCCGCTAATAGTCTCTCCCGAATAAGCTTCACTTTGTCTACCGCCCGCCGGATCATATCTCGGACCAATTAATTTAGTTTAGCCAACGTCGAACACCAATCGGTGACCCGCATTTCGCCATATAAAGCCTCGTACGGTGCCATCTAGATACCGGAGTGGTAGCTATTATTATATAGGCAAATTCAATCAATGGCAAGTGATCATCCCAACTACCTACGAAATCAATAACACGGCCCGTAACATATCCTCTAGCGTCTGGATAGTACGTTCGGCCTGCCCATTGGACTGAGGGTGAAATGCTGTACTAAGACTCACTTGGGTCCCCCACTCCTTCCCCGAAATGATCTCCCCGAAATTAGGCGCGAACCGAGCACCTCTGTCGGAGATAATAGATATGGGAACCCCGTGAAGTCTTACTATCTCCTTAATATATAATCTGGCATAATCCTCAGCCGAATAAGTAGTCCTGACTGGAAGAAAGTGGGCGGATTTTGTCAGCCTGTCAACGATAACCCAGATGGAATCATATTTCCGTGGAGTGCGAGGCAAACACGTAATGAAATCCATATTAATTATCCCCCACTTTCACGTCGGAATCTCCATTTCCTGTAATAGTCCACCGGGCTTCTGGTGCTCGATCTTGACCTGCTGGCAATTTGGGCACTGAGCCACGAATTCCGCTACATCCTTTTTCATACTGTGACACCTCAGAATCTTTCCGTACTTGAGTGACGAGTAGAACGATGAAGAGCTTGAGTATATGATGTGTTGATAAGTCAGGAATGGCCAATCATGAATTTTGTGGAAATAATAAAGTTGCGAAAATTTCCAGTCAGTGGTCGTATAGTGCACAATACGGCCCGTAAAGTGATATACGGACCGTATAGTGCGATCGTCCTCCGGCCTTGCCAAAAATCTCAAGTTCTGTTAAGTGTTGAAATGGTTAAATACGACCCAGTATACGACCCGTAAACTGGAGGACGGACCGTAAACCAGGTCGTAAACTGCCGTGTCCTTCAGCCAAACTTTCTGTTTTTCTTAAGCTTAAACACGTGCATGGAGGACGGACCGTAAACCAGAATACGGTCCGTAAACTGTGGTTTACGACCACTGTTCATCCCGACAATAATTCATTAAAGATCAGATTTTGGGATTTTTAAAAGGGACTTAAGCTCATTTCACTTCATTCTTCTTCAAGACACTTCAAGAAACCTCTAGAGAGTTCCACACATTTCACTCATGAAAAATCCCTAGAAATCAAGGATCAATAACAAGAAATCAAGAGAATCAAGTAGAGGAACCCATGAAAAGTCTTCCAAGTCAAGGAATTCCCAATAGAGTTAAACTAGGGTTTTGGTGCTAAGGGTGAATCACCACTCCAAGCTTATTCCTCCATCATTTAAGGTAAGTTTCATGAACTTTACATGCTATTTGAAGTATTATTGAGTTAAGATTCATGGATTGTAGAAGAGTACAACAAATGGGTCATGAATGATGAATAGTGACGTTTTTGAGAGATAGTTTGAATCAAGTTGTGATTGTTGTTGTGTTGTGGTGTGAATGCATTATAAATGACATTTAGAACATGAAATGAGCATTGGATATGAAAGAATACGACGATGGATTTTTAGTCATGATCATGGAAATTTGAAGTGAATTATTAAATACGAATCATATGAATGAATGGCAGTTGTTGTTAGTGATATCATGATGATTTTATAAATGATTGAGGGTTGGTATGGAATATGGCGGAAAGTGGTATAAACTAAGGGAATGCTGCCCAAATTCCTATAGCCTTAGTAAGTACGTTTTCATGAGGTTATATAGCTAATGTTGATACGAATTCCATTGAAGGTAAACGAGAGCATTAAAGGGGATCGAGCAAGCGATAGAATAAGCTAAACGACAAAGGTATGTAAGGCTAATCCTTTCCTTCTAAGGCATGAATCCATGTATGCATTTCCTCCTCTCCTATGAGATTTCTATCTCCAAGAAAGTCAAGAGTCCCCACTCATGAATAGCTGTACGAGATAAGAAGTATGCTATGAGCATGAATACGATAATAATGATAGT
>NW_026722586.1:0-7482 GCF_029784015.1 Lycium ferocissimum | reverse complement strand
TTTTTTGGGGTTTGATCTCCACCTTATGGAACCTTTTGCACTTGTCTAACACCTCAATACCAATATAAGGGATGTTATAACTCTTCATAATAACTACGAAGTCCCCATTAACTCGTTACTCGTAAATTCTTTCCGATACTTATCGTATACATAGCCTTCTCTTGGCAACGTTCTCATCTATTATCGAATGTCTTTCAAATCTCATTTAGGATCATCAGTTCTATGTTATTTCTTACTTATTGAAAAATTGTATACTTCATATTCCTCATTAGCTCATTCATCAGGCATCAACGAAAAAATTTCCCGTGTGTAACAAAAATCGAGAATTCATGCCATGGAATCATGCCTTAGAAGGAAAGGACTAATCTTTTACATACATTTTTGTTTATCTACTCTACCGCTTGAACGTTCTCCTTCAATGCTCACGTTTCTACCTTCATTAGAGTTTGTACTAACATTAGATAATCGATAGCTTAGCATACTTGACTAAAACTAGAGAAATTTGGGCAACATTTCCTTTGTTTATACAACTTTCTCCATATCAAGTATCAACTCCCAAACGTCTATAGTAACATTCACAACATCATAAACAATAATCTTTATTCACCTAGTTTATCCACATTTCCCCATTTCCCTTCAAATCATCCATAACCATGGTCATAGTACAATATTACATTCATCCTTATATAATGTTTATCTTGTGTTCCTAATGTCATTTGTAACATATTTATAATCACAACATTTCAAGAATCATGATTCATTCTAAGCTACTACTCAAAAATACCATTATTCTCATTTTTTTTAACTCATTTTCTATCTCCTTCCATAATCGAAGTCTTCCAACCTCTCAATACCTTAAACAACATAGAATGATCATACAACTTACCTTGGATTGTGTGGGAATGAGATTTGAGTGGAAACACGTCACTTGAGCAAAACCCTAGTTCCACTTCCAATGAGATTTCTTGTCTTGGATGAACCCTAACGAGTTTCTTGCTTTGGTTCTCTTGTTTTGATGAAGTTAATCATGAGTTTCTCTTTGAATTTTGTGGAAGATATGGAGAATATTCTAGAGAGTTCTTGAGAGAAGGATGAAAATGAAATGAAATAAAATGAACTTGGGTCCCCTTATTAATATCTTAAAATTTGTCCCGACTTGGGTTCTGGACCAACATCGTCCGTATAATTTATATGGACGTGTGTATGGCCGTATCTTGGCCCGGTGAAAGTCCCCGTTACGGGCAAAATATACAGCCTAACATACGGCCCGTTTTTCGAAATTCGTTCTCGTCGACTCGTTTGATCTCCAATTCCTATGGAACATTTTAAACTTTAACACCTCATTAACAATCCAAGGGACATTATCATTCTTCTTTAAGACATCATTAATCCATCATTAACTTGGTACTTTATGCATCCTTTCCGATACACAACGTATACCTCGCCTTTCTTGATGAACTTTCTTCTCTTACCTCGAATGTCTTTGAAATCTCAATTAGCACCATTAACTACTATTTCTTGCTCATTGAAACATCGTATACTTCATTCCCTTCGTTAGTCTATTCACTGTGCATCAACGAAAAAAATTTCGAGGTGTAACATTCTTCCCCCCTTTTACAACATTCGTCCTCGAATGTTGAGTTCTCGGGAATTCTATGAAAAATTCGCCAGAGTTTTCCCTATAATATGGCACTGCCATCCTATTACAACAGCCCACAATGACCATGCCTCACAGGGCTACAACACAATAGCAATAATCTATGGCTACACACGACCAAATCATGAAAAGAAAGCATACATACCTCATAATGTTGATGTCTCATCGCGAATCTCTTCCTGGGAGTGGAGATAAATGCATACACTTGGACTTCGTATCCTCCTTCACTTCCCAATGCATCTCTTCTATTCCTGCATTCTTTCCTAATATCTTCATCAACCTTTCATCAGTTCTTCCTTCACTATTTTTAAACCCTTTGAGAGAGTTGTCTGGAATTCTCATAAAATCTCTCAATAATCTTCCTCAAATCTTTTGGAAATAAAATTTCCGCACTCCAATGATATAATACCTTCGTTTTGCAAGCTTCATGCAACCATCAATATATATATATATATATATATTAATGCTAAGCCATACCTTGGGAAGTTAGAAAATAGTTTCCACTATTTCATTCATTTCAAAATGGAGGTTTACTAGAATGACCTATCTTCCCCAAACCTCTCGAAATGTGTCGATCTTTAGACGCGGTAGAGAACCAAACATTTTGACAAATTTTCATGGGTAGCTTATAGGATTCTTTACAACTTCCGCCTAATCCAAATTCTAGATCCGTCCTCATTCTTGACTAGTATAGCGGGATTGTCTTACACAAGTTTACTCCTTATTTCCTTCTTTATCTGTTACACCCTGTAGTTTCGTACGTGGAAATTTATAAGTGTTGAACGCTCTAAGATGGATACCGGAGTTCCCTTCAAGGATGTATGATATTATGTTGAACTAATCCTATGGTCATGACGGTTTACGTTCATATAATAAGCTATGGGAAACTCGGGCAAAGCAAATCGAAGAAAATAAATTTATCGAAAATTTGGAAAAAATTGACGAGAATTTTGGACATAATTTTTAAGGTCAAATTTGGAGGGGTATATCTCCTAGTATATTAAGAGTTTTAAGGTGTTTCAAAAGCCTAAAATGAAGTTCGTCGAGTCTAGCTTCCAACGCAACAAACCACTCATCGATACGATAGCGAAGTATAGAATTATGGATGTTACAAGTTCAACTGACAGAGCAAAAATGCGTGCTACGATCGCCACAAGAATCGACTTGCTACAAGATCGTTACGGTATTCACTTAGAATTTGAATTAATATAAAAGGGGGCTTGCCCACTCTTTTTCAGTAGCCAAAAACCTCTTTAATTTGTTCCAAAATCCTCTAGAAATTTCCCCAACTTCTAAACCCAAATTTCAAGCCTAAATCAATGATAATTCCCGAATTTCGGTTCAGGTAACGTATAGTTACGAGTATAGAATCATATAGCGACACGTGTGGTTCAAGTTTAAGGTGAAAAAAGTGAAGATACAAAATATTATCGGAGTAAGGTATGAATCTCCTATTATTAATGTTAATTTTGGTTTATTTACGGAGATAAAAGCATGAAGTAAGCCGATAATAGTTTTGTTGGTGGAAATAGGGGATAAACCCCATAGGGAATGTTTGCTAGGAGTATTTTGGTGTTGAGAATATTATGATTAATGTTGGTATAGATGTTGTTGTTGTTGGTTGCTGAATTACTATTTTGGGCTAGGCATATAAACGGGAGATGCTTGCCGAAATTCCAATGATTCTAGAAAGATTTATTTGAAGGACTAAGACAAGCATTGAGTAGTTAAAGTTAAAGCGACCAAAAAGGTATGTTAAGGCTAAACCCTTTCTTTCTTAAGGCATGGCTCTTTTGTTATAAACCTTTGTGGCATATCCATAATATCCTTGCCTCTACAAATGCTAGAAGCCTCTGAATTTCATGATCCTTACGATATTATTGAGCTTATTCATGATCTTGAGACTATTCTTTGTGATTGATCTCACCTCATAATACTTGTTCTTTCGAGGTGAGATATACCGATGATGATTCTATTTCCAATGCTATCTAAGTTCATGATTCTCGAGACTCCCATGACATCGTCGACTTCACCTTAAGATAGTTGATCTTCAAAGGAAGGATATAGTGATAATGATAAAAGGAATGATGATGTTGATTTCAGTTATGTATTTTTATGTATAAGTATGTATGTGTGTATGTATGCATTGTATCCCGCGATCGACCTGGGCATAACATCGAGTCCCGCAAGGCCGAGCACGGATAACACGCCTGTAGTCCGCAAGGTTGAGTACGGATAACATCGAGTCCCACAAGGGTCGAGTACGGATAACATCGAGTCCCTCAAGGGACGAGTACGGATAATATCGAGTCCCGCAAGGCCGAATACGGATAACATGTCGAGTCACATAGGGTCGGGAGTACGGATAACACGAGTCCGCAAGGGCCGAGTACGGATAACATCGAGTCCCGCGCGGGCCGGTATGGATAACTACCGAGTCCCGAAAGGGTCGGGTACCTGATATAAACGTACGTACGTATAGTAAGTGTATATGAATGCATATGTATGTATATTGTGTATAGATATGTATGAAATATTTTTCCTATAGACGAGTAGTTTACATGATAGAGATCTTAAGAAAATCTGAGCAAAGCACTACTTACTTCATCTTATGTTATCTTCGTTACGATATCATACTACTATTCATGCCTTGTCATACTCGGTACATTGCTCGTGCGACGTCCCTTCTTGTGGATATTGCGTTCATGCCCGCGGGTGTAGATAGACGAGACGAGGATCTTTCGTCGTAGGTCGCTCTCTTCGTGTACCGCTTTTGGATCGGTGAGCCCACTTCTTCTGGGCATTGCCGAACCGAGTTACATGTTTTTTTTTATGACAAGAGGGTATGTCGGGGCCCGGTCGACTTATATACTTCGACCATGTTCATAGAGGCTTTACGGGTAGCTTCACGTGTATGCACTTAGTCATAGTGTGACAATAGTAATGTCGACATCATGGGTCTATTGTACATTTACTTATGCATGATATTAATTTCATATTTAGCCTCTTGATCTTATTGTTTCCATTTGAGACACGAAGGATGTAAGTTATAAGTTGGTTCGCTCGGTTCCTGTAAGGTGCCGGGTGCCAATCACGCCTTACCAAGGGTGGGGTGTGACAATCCCTGCTGTTCGCTTCTAGTTTCCCATCTAAATCTATCTTACTACATTTACTGCACTATGCGGCCTTAATCTCTTCGTGTTTGAGTACCTTAAGCTTGAAATTTTCGCATAATCCATAAATTTTTTCCTTCTAATGATCACACACATCCTTTCCTTTCGAGTGTAGGCTGCTACCATCCAGTATTTACATGCTTTCAAATGGCTTATTTCCATTTCGACCGTCTCTTGTTGTTAGCGTCCCATCCTTCCATTAGCAAAGGCATTACTAAATTCTAAGTCAAGCACTCGCTTTGAAGGCTTTCACATGCAATGCTTCCCATTGTTATGCGACATTGAAATTCTGTACATTCATGTACTTGCTTGTGGTGGCTATTTCACTTGGACTTTCCCGTCTCGGTTCATCATTTACTACCCTCTTTAGTCCAAATCTTCCTCTTATCGCCTGTATCTTCCTCGTATAGAATCATTCGTATGAGCCCTTATTATATGGAAACACCATTTTCTTCCCCCCTACCTTGCGCTTGAGCTGAAGCCGCGATGCTCATATGATGTATCTTCTTGGGATTAATACTGTTCTTCCGTTATATGCTCATCCATTAACTCTACCTCGTTACCTATCTTATTGTTATACGACTGCCATGTTGGATTCTCCACCCGTCTTACATTCTATGGACCATATCTTGTATTACCTCCTTCTAATTTCTTCGGCGGCCGTTATGAAAAAGTGAAGACTACTTCTTTGATGGTCACTTTTGGTTACCATTTGTTGTCACAACTATCAAACCATAAGGGAATTGTCTTTAGCCCTATGCTTCTTTCTCAATTATCACTTCCTGGGACCTTTACCGTGTAACTAACCAGGGATGTGACTCCATTTGTCGTTGTCTTAACATACATATAAAGGCAGTTCATTAATCATTCCCAATCAAACCTTGTTTCTTGCTTTGTCTTAATTCTCATCCTTTTTCTCAAATGATTTCTTTCATAGGACAATAGTCCTAAACATTGAGTATTATTGACTTTCTTTTGATAATGCTGCAACTTAAGATTCAACGTCGCTCCTTCCATATTCTCCTCGAATTAGCTTCACAACCTACGTGCCATACTATCCATCTCATCGCCTCAAGATATTGATGGTAGGGTAATGCATGGTCCTTTTAGAATTCTCTGAAAAGATGTTGTGTAAAGTCATTCTTCACACATAAGATATCTTGCTCCATAGTCGGTTCCACACTTCAGATCATAATTTAATTAGCCACATCGCTCTCATGGCCCACCTGTAATCTCAATCACTTACTTCGCACATTAACATTTCTTCGTAGTATTAGAAGATCCACAGGGTTTAGATTTTTCCACCTTTCTATTTATCGAGTTACATCGTTCTGTGGGGACTTCCTCCTATTTACCTCGCTCCCCACCTTCCCTCTCTTTTCTGTTTCTACACTTCACCACGACATCACATATATTGAGCGTTCATCACTTGTCATCCTTTTGTTTCACCAATCACTTTGTCTTATTTTCGCTGCTCCTCCTAGCTATACTAGCAATCTCTGCTGTATAACCGTCCGAACAAATTCCCGGAGGCATAACTTAAACTATACACAGAACACGACCACGATCATTAGGTCAACCAATCGCTAGGCAAGGAGTTTTTTAAACTTAACTTCTAATCTCTTTTCTCGCGATATCGCCGAGGTCATTAAGGCTAGCTTACACAAAGGACATGAAAGTCTCTCTCACTATATTCCTCAGGTGAAGCATTGCTTAATAATCTGATTCGGCGCATCGTGCATTGTCTTATGCATACACATCAAGTTTATCTCATAACGTAATGTTTCCCAAAGCGAAGGGAGCTAACCAAACTTTCTAACTTACAACTTCTTCTGGAGTGTTTATCCCTTAAAATCTCCTTAGTATATAACAAATTTTCCTTCTACTGTAAGCACATCATTCTCCCTTCCCATATTCCTTATTCCATCCTAACCTATTTAACTTTCCCTCAGTCTAATACATACTCGTTATGTTTGTCCTGCATTTCAACCACTGGCTTTGCCCTTAATCACTCGTTACTGGCCTTCTCTTCTTTTCACGGCAATTTTGTCTATGGTTCCCACAATTTCCTTTAGATTCCTGGAAAAATTTCGGCAGAGTTCCTCTTGTAAACATAACAATCCAGGACCTTCACATAGCCCGAAAAACACATCCCCCGCCTTAATAGGACACATGTCGAAACACACATAATATGCAACTCAGCAACACAAGATCGTTTACCATTAAAGGATATAAATAATAGAGCTTGTCCAAATTGTACCCGCACACTGTCTAGAATCTAACACATATACATATACATTTTTCACACACCGTTAATCAACTTACTCATAAATCGTGATTCTGACTATCACTAGGTCACTAATAAGTATAGTCATCTCAAATTGTTAGATTGGCTCAGATTTTTCACCTTAACACAGTCAACACATCGGGAGTAATACATGACAGCGTAGTCATAGCACTTACTTACTTCCCATAGGGACATTCCCTTTTTATTGCATATCCGTGTACATACATCCATATCCGTACTCATTTACCTTTCGTACCCATTTTTGTATTTCCCCCATATCATTTACATCCAAAGCATTAATACTAGCCTTTACATAACTTATACTTAGATTTCGTCTATTGATTTGTACATAATTTAATTTAAAA
>NW_026722585.1:0-21878 GCF_029784015.1 Lycium ferocissimum | reverse complement strand
AAAATGTCTTGTTTTGGTGAAATAAGTGCTTAAGCATCCGTAGTTTGCCCAAATGATGTTGGAGGGCCTAGAATCCTATGTATACGACCTCGTAGGGCCTAACGACCACAGTTGGGGTACGCCGCCTCAATTTGACCTAGGTGGGGCCCACGCATTTCGAGATCTCCCTATGTCGCTCTGTTTGGTATATTCGTGTGATTTTGAAAAGAGAACTTTTGACCATAGCTCCGGTTACTATAAAATAGTTATTTTAACTACTTCATTGAGTTTGATAATACATTTTGACACGTAAGAGCGATTTCAGAAGGTTGTAACTTTTGTATACTAATTCCGATAAATCTGAAACTTGTTTCTGTACTTTCCGATGTTAATAGATGTATTTGGACTTTGGGTTTGGAAGGTAATCTAATTATTTATTTGCTCATATGCATGTGATTTTGATATGTGACTATGACTTCTGAGGTTCGGTTTGGTATGTTGAGTGACGTCGCCGCTGGATTCTTGACCGCGGTATATGTGTATACGTAGTATTACCGCTGGGTTCCTGGCCGCGGTATAGGTGTATATGTGGCATCACCGCTGGGTTCCTGGCCGCGGTATATGGGTATAGGTAATATTACCGCTGGGTTCCTGGCCGCGGTATATGAATATGCGATATTACCGCTGGGTTCTTGGCCGCGGTATGTATGTATATGTGGTATGTAATATGTGATGATGGTTATATTCGTCTTCTACACTGCTTGCGTGTGATTTGTATTCCGGATATAAGTACTTTGGCATTTGGGTTATTATGCGTACGTTCTGTATACCTTATTTCGGTTATGACTTCGCTTTTGCACTTCCTGCTTTGCATACTCAGTACATTCTCCGTACTGACTCCCCCTTTCTTCGGGGGCTGCGTTTCATGCCCGCAGGTACAGACGCGCCACTTGGTGATCCGCCGCCAGGTCACCCTCTGTTTGAAGTGCTCCTTTATTTTCGGAGCCCGTATTTTGGTATATACTTTTCTGTTGTACATATTTGTCTATTCAGGGGTACGGCGGGGCCCTGTCCCGTCATATGATTCTGTCATTCTGTTTAGAGGTCTGTGGATAAACGTGTGTGGGTTGTGCCCAGTCGGTTGGGTTAGACTTGTATGATACGTGTGTTGGGCGGTTTCACCCGCCATAGCGGCCTTGTCGGCCCGTATATATATGTGTTGTTCTGTTGGCCCTGTGTGGCCTTTGTTGGTATTTTCTGTGTGCAGGGTTATTTTTGGATAATCAGAAAAATAAAGAAAACTCTGCCAAAATTTTTCTGGTAATAAAATAAATTTGAAACACAGCCTTACCGGTTTCTGATATATCTGTATTTGTGTTTGCGTTAGTGTGATGTTGCATTTGATATTTGTGTACGCATAGACCGGTGTTGTGATTTTGAGGTATATGTGTGTTCGGGTGCCCAGTTCGGGTACTAGTCACGGCCTACGGGGTTGGGTCGTGACAGCACTGATTGATCCTGGTTCTACATTATCATATATTTCTCCCCTCGTTGCTAATAAAATTGGGATAGAATCTGAGTCGATAGAGCCTTTTGAGGTAGCTACACCAGTAGGGGATTCTGTTATAGCCAGTCAGATTTATAGAGATTGTTCAGTGATTATCTGTGGCCGCTGCACTAGGGCCGATTTGGTAGAGTTAGATATGACTGAGTTCGATGTGATTATGGGTATGGATTGGCTAGCTTCTTGTTATGCTACTGTTGATTGTCAAAAGAAGATAGTCCGTTTCCAATTTCCAGGGGAGCCAGTCATAGAGTGGGCAGGTAATACAGCATCGCCGAGGGGTAAGTTTATTTCATACCTCAAGGCTAGGAAAATGATCAGAAAGGGGTATATTTATCATCTGGTCCGTGTTCATGATTTAGAGGCAGAGGCACCGACTCTTCAGTCAGTTCCAGTGGTTAATGAATTTGTAGATGTATTCCCAGATGAGCTTCCAAGTCTTCCCCCCGAGTGGGAGATAGAGTTTGCTATTGATTTGTTGCCAGATACTCAGCCTATCTCTATTCCTCCGTACAGAATGGCACCTGCAGAATTGAAAGAATTAAAAGAGCAGCTGAGAGATTTATTGGAGAAGGGTTTCATTCGGCCTAGTACGTCACCCTGGGGAGCTCCGGTATTATTTGTGAGGAAGAAAGACGGATCGCTGCGGATGTGCATTGATTACCGGCAGCTGAATAAGGTAACCATTAAGAATAAATATCCCCTCCCCAGGATTGATGATTTGTTTGATCAGCTGCAGGTGCCGTGTTTCTCGAAGATAGACTGCGGTCGAGGCTATCATCGAATACGGGTACGAGAGGTCGACATTCCCAAGACGCATTCAGACCCGATATGGGCACTATGAATTCGAGTTATGTCTTTTGGCCGACGAATGCTCGGCAGTATTCATGGATCTTATGAATCGGGTATTCGGACCGTTCTTGGATATGTTTGTGATCGTATTTATCGATGATATTACTGTTTATTCTCGGTCAGAAGCAGAGCATGCAGACCATTTGAGGACGGTACTTGGCACACTTCGGCACCAGAAATTATATGCTAAATTTTCTAAGTGTGAATTCTGGTTGTCTTCAGTGGCTTTTCTGGGGCATATTATTGGGGCTGATGGCGTCCGGGTGGATACCCAGAAGATTGAGGCCGTCAAGAATTGGCCTAGGCCTACTGTTATAGCCCGTATATTGTACGTTTGGAAATTCCAAAGTCGTCGTGGAAAGTTAAGGGCGAGACCATTTTCAAAAATTATTTTAATGGACGAGTTGTTATTTATGACTATTATTAGTATGGAAATATTGTGAAAGGTTAAGGGCAAAAAGAGAAATTCGCAAAATGGGCCGTGGAAATAATGTGGAAGGCCAGGGGTAAAATGGTAATATTGAGAAAAGTCGAGGGGCAAAACGGGAATTTCACACAAGTTTCTTGAATGTTCCAAAAGGTCATATTGACCATGTGAGAAAAAAAATATATAAGATGACAAAATAAGTCATCTTTGGTGGAATTTCAAGAAAATTCTAAAAAAATAAAGAAAGGGGCTATGTGCTAAAATTTTCTTAATTGAGGGACTAAAACATAAATATGGAAAAAATGGTGGAACGCATGTATATATATATGAGGAGTCATCTTTTAATTCAAGAACTTGGAGAAAGAAAGAAAACAAAGAAGAGAGGGAGAATGAAAGGGGCCATTCGGCCAACCATGGAGAAATTAGGCCTTGGAAATCTTGCTCCAAAAATTTGTTTCTTCATGTATTTCTACTAATTCAAGGATGCTCTTCAACATGGTATATTTGTTGAAGCAAGAGAATCACTCTTTGGTGCAAAATTCCAACCTTAGCTAAGTGAGGAAGTTGAAGGAAAAAGGTAAGAATTCAACCTTCTTTTCCATGTTATGGATGCTTGTGAATGTTGTGGTGTGTAGAAATGGATGAAATTCATGAAGAATATTGATGTTGTGTTGTGGCCGTATGCATGTGGTATGTTTGGCCGTGTATGTTGGTGTTGTGTAAGGGTGATGAACTAATTATTTTACGTAGTATGTTGGTTGTTGTTGTGACGTATAGAAATGGATGAAAAATTCACAAAAATATGAATGTTGTTATTGTGGCCGAATAGAGGTGTGGTTTGGCAAGTTATGGTGCGACGAAATTCTATTTGATATTTTTGTTGTTGTGTTATAGATTCCATGAAGAAAAATGAAGGTTTGATGGTTTAAAATAAAGTTGTAATCATTACTTGAATGTTGAGGAAGTTAATGCGGCATTAGCTTGAATTCTTATATTGCATGAAAATATGTAAGAAGTGGTTATGGTCGGATAAGAGGTGTTTTGGTAAGTTAATGTAAATTGATATTATTTGATATTCTAGTTGTCGTCGTTATGAATTATGTAATGAAGGGGGAAGGTTGTTGTTGAAGTTAGTATACATGAATGATGATGAAATGTATAGTTGTTGTGAATTGGAAGGTTTCGGGTAAAGTAATATGTTAATTGAGTTGTTAGAAGATTATGTGAATTGAATTGAATATAGAAGTGTTGCTTGAATAATTGCTAGTATTGTTGTTGGATTGGCCGGGTTGAATTCTCGGGTTTGTTGATGTTGGTTTGGGCCGAGCCATATTCTCGGGACGGTGTATTTTTAGGGGAGATGCTGCCGAAATTTTGGCAGAATACAAGTGAATTTATTTGAAAAGTTGAGACAAGTGAATAACAACGGATTAAATGATTGTGTGAATTCTTTGGTATGTAGATTGACAAGTTTGGACAAATAAGCATAACTAGTTGGCCGCGGCACAGGTATGTAAGGCTTACCCTTTCTTTCTTTTGGCATGTCTTAGAGCCAAGTAAGGTGTAATATTGATATGTATATTCAGGTCATTCTATTTCCGAATGTTAGGAGTCGTATGTCCCCTCCTAATTTAAGTATCTAATAATTCGCGGCTCGAATGATTTAAGCATACAATACGTATCGATTTTCCTATAAACATTACGTCTAAGCATCCGGATATAGATATTCTGATGTAAATATTTGACACGGCAAGAAATGAGAAATTCTGATACAAGAAATTTGGAATAGGTATTCTGATTTGAGTATTCGGATATAAGTATGAGTATTCCTAACCTTGATATAAACATTCCGACATAAGTGTTTCGATATAGGTATTTCTGATATAAATATTCGATAAGAAGATTCCGATTTAAGTCTTTCCCGTGATGAATAATCCATTATGAACGTCGATTATTTCATCGGGTCTTGGTTTATGTGCATTTAGTTTCTCACTACTCTGTTCGTGCATATGTTACGACTAAAGATCGCCGAGTCCCGGGCTGGTTTATTTCGTGCGCATTATGACATATTCGGCAGATGATGTGTTACGGTTTTAGAGACCTCGCCATAGGGCCGGTTACCGTCTATGGTGTTATGATGTGATATGGCTTTATATTCTGATGATGTGATGTGTATGATGTTACGATGTGTTCGGAGTTTGTAAAGAGATTTGAAATCTTGCTTGTATGATGTGTTGTGGCACCGGACATTCGGGTGACCACGTTCTAAGCCCATGCATGATCTTTTTTTGCATTAGTACATTTGCGGATTAATTATGCAGGTTTGATCTATAAGGACAAAACTATTTTGGGATACAATCGTACCTATGTTGACATCCGATTTTATTTATGATTTCGTCTGAATTTATTTGATTCGAACAATTATGATTCTCGTTGGGACCAAAAGTATAAAATTGGAAGTTGAAAAAAGTCATCCATTTTCTTGGGGGCTGCGTTTGATGCCACGCGGCACACCCAATTTTGTGTCAACTTTTTATTGGAGGACAACACATTAATGTGGATTAGGGACCCTTGACCAAGTCTTGCATTATTAAAAGATGACCACTTCATTTGCTTTGTTTTAACACTTAAAAAAAAAAAAAAGAGGGCAAGGAGTGGAAGAGCAAGAAGCTCTCGGCTTGGGGGCAAAAAAAAAAAAATCAACTCCATTTTGGCTCTTCCAAAATTAATTCCTTGGTGTAAACCCACTATATGTTTGTACATGTATGTATGTTCGAGGTCGTTGGACATCCCCCTTTATTTTTCATCCTTGATCCCTAGGCTATTGGGTTATTGTGATAAAGGTAAGAACTCATTATGACGATGTTATAAAGGTTCCTTTGAAAGTCTTGTAGTATGTTCATAATTTGATGAATATCATGAAAAATAGTATGTTGGAAGTGAGTTGGTGTGTGTGGTGTTAGCTCGGTAGAGTGGGTGTGTGTTGTGTTGTGTTGAAACTATGAATTAATGCCTAGTTACATATTATGATCATTGAAAGTAAGGTGAAGAACGATTGGCCATTATTATGTAGATGTGTAGAGAAATTGCTCGATTTGGGTCATTTGTCACGACCCAACCCCGTGGGCCGTGACTGGTGCCCGAGCTGGGCACCCAGACGTACCTGCTAACCACAATCAACGTACAGACAGATATACATATACAAAGTTCAAACATCAGACTATAACTGACATAATCAGATCTTATACTTACAGAATAGCGACACGTCGCCCCATGGCTGTCATAAATACATGTACACATATATATACATAAACACTCCGCGGTCACAACATCCAGCGGAGGATATCATACATACACACTCCGCGGTCACAACATCCAGCGGAGGATATCAGACAGGAGCCAGTAAGGCTATTATCATATAGGGGCGTCCGAAGCACAGATCATACAGACACAAGGAAACAGAGACTACCCATAACCCACTCATGTATGTCTACAGACCTCTAAGAGTCATAACAGAATCATATGACGGGACAGGGCCCCGCCGTACCCGTGAACAAACATGTATACATATAACAGAGATGTCGGTACCAAAAGTGTAGGCTCCGGATCAAAGGAGCACTTCAAGCAGCAGAACAGATATCCTAGGCTGACGGATCTCTGAAGCGTGTACCTGTACCTGCGCGGCATGAAACGCAGCCCCCGAAGGAAGGGGGTCAGTACGGAAAATGTACTGAGTATACAAGGCATGAAATAACGTATAGTAAACAGAGTCACAATCAAAATCAGAAATGCGGAAAGTAAATGCAATATTCAAAATATTAAAATGCTTTCAAAATATTACAATGCTTACTCATAAAACACAAATCATGCATAAGGCTCTTAGAACTGTGGTCGCCCGCCCGTCGTTGGCGCCACAACACATCATACTCCAGAAGATTTTATATCTCCGTATCCCCGTCACACAGCACATCATACATATACCACGGTACCCGGCCAATAGGGGCGCGGCGTACCGGACACATCATAACACCATTATCCACGGTTCCCGGCCAAAGGGGCTCGGCGAACCGGACACATCATACTCCGAAAATATGTCATAATGCGCACGATGATAACCGGCCCCGGGACTCGGCGAAGGAAGTCATAACAATGTGCACGAGCAGAGTCGTGAGAAACTATATGCAATTTAAAATAAACATTTGTACAGACTTAACAAAATCATCAAACAAATTATCGTTTACAAGTCAATAGTCATAGTCATATCAAATCTCTTTCGGATATTATTCGGAAACATATCAACTAAACTTTATTAACCATAGTTACGTACCAAAGTCATATGCAATGCAAATATTTACAAAGACTTAATAAATTAATCGAAGTAATTCATTTCTTACAATTTAATCCAATAGTCTGACCGCGTTTCTTCCGAATGCCACTCGGCACCTATCGAACCGAACCTTAAGGATCATAGTTTCATATCGGAATCGTATACACCATACTTCTCATTTCAGACTCATTAAGTAAATAGGTAATCATATTCGGAGATTTAAGTAATAAATATGCTAAGTTCTTTACAAAAATGTTAGACTTATACAAAGGAAAATCTCGAGGGCCCACGGACGAGCGTCAATCCCGCCCGAGCCCACCTATGAAAGTTGGGGGATATTATGCCTTATGGAATCACCTATGAAGGTTTCGGGGCGATCCGAGCTCGTTTACGAAAGTTACGGGAGTTCGTAGTTACGAAACCTCTTTAAGGACACAATTCTTTTTAGAGCATTTAAAACTCATTCATACCAAACATAAGAACCTTGGGTTGACTACATTAGGAGAGTTAACTTTAGGAAGCAAAGAAGGAGCATATATAAGCTCGGATCTTAAGAGTGGAGTTCCCCGAGGTTCGTAGGATATTCACCTTACGTCTAAGACATGCCAAAGAAAGAAGGAGAAAGCCTTACATACCTTGGCCGCTTCTCAAGCTAATCCAAACTCAGGCCTCGGCTCTCCAAAGTCTACACAACGTCAATGAATATCAATCATTAACTATATGCATTTAGGAAATTCAATTCCAAACTATTTCTCAATTCTACCGAAAATTGGGCAGCACCTCCTGTAAATACAACAACCCCGAGAATTCAACTCGGCCAATTCTTCAACAACAATACCAACAACCATTTTAATAACATTAACAATCAATTCAAACGCATTGTATCACTAATAATTCTCCTCCACATATTTCACAACATGCCAATTATGTTCAATTCAAGTTCATATATTCAAAAACCATTCAAACAATATTCAAGAATACTTTAAGCAACTAGCACAATAATTCCAACTCTCCAACAAAAGCACTACTCTTCCCAAAACTTCTCCAACCCAACAACACCACATGAACATGTTCCTTTCTTTCCAAATTCATAAGCTACACCACCGAACCACACTTTAACAACATTATTCTTACAAATTCAAGAAACTACATTAAGGTCACATTAAGCTTCAAATCAGTCCACACGGTTTCTAATCTTCAACTTGGATCATTAAACTTCATTTTCACCATAAAAATTCATAAAGAACGACAACCAAAATTACTAGATAACATTAATTCATTTCTATGCATACCAAACAACCCCTATTCGGCCACTCCAACATACAACATTCAAATGAGTTTCATTCATTTTCTACACATTACAACAACACACAAACATGTTAAATTCATTAGCTCTCCACCACACAACACACACATATGCACCACACACATACACACGGCCACCACTTCAACTTCCATATTTCCATAATTTTCATTCATTTCCATACTTCACAACACATACAAATCATCTATAACACATGAAAAATAAGATTAAACCATACCTCTTTCACTTGATTCTTCAAGTTGGCTAGGATTTGCTTTGGAACTAATCCTTGTTCCTACTACTCCAACAACCCCTCCATGTTGTTAAGCATCTTCTAAGGAGTTGAAATGCTTGAAACAAATATTTTTTTCAATTTTCTCCTTGTCTTGCTCGGCTAGAGCTATGGCCGAATGGCTCTCTCTCTTTTTTCTTTCTCAAAATTTCTTGAAGTTTCTAAGTTTTTGGAATGATGAAAATGTGCCCCTTTATCATCTTAATATATATATAGTAAACATCCATGTGGCCATGGCCCATACCTTAGGTGGCCGGCCACATGGCCTAATTTTTTCATGAAATTTCAACTTTTTTTTCACTTTAACCCCAAATTTTTCATAAGTTGTCTAACCTTCCATAATCCAATGTTAATCCCAAACTCCATAATATCTCATGCCAATGAAATCATAACAATTCGTGCTTTGAAATAAATCGTGGTTAAAATCTTTACTTCATATCCCGAATCCTCTTTGTCCTTAACTTTCCGCAACTAGTCCGGAATGTCCCGACGTACAAAAGTGCGGGATATAACATCCTTCCCCCCTTTAGAACATTCGTCCTCGAATGTTCAATTAATCTTACAAGGTCTTATAAGGATCTCGGGGGGGGGGGGGCTGCCATTATTACTATAGTTTGCAATCTCAGCTACCACTTATTCCTCCTTCTCCACTTTCTCTTCAGCTATTCAAGTCCTTACTTCTCCGCTATTATTCTGCCATAGCACCTTAACACACACCACATCTTCGGTACGCAACCTGCTCTCCCTACGAGTAATGCAACGAAGTCCCATACATTCCGAGTTGAATTTTTCCTTCCTTTTCTTACTTTTTATTTCAGGGCTTGTTATCATTGGCAAATAATTCCGCTACCTACATCTTACTTTTAATCCCGCACAGCGGTGTTATCTTTCACAATGCCTCCGTAATTTGCTTGTCACTTCACTTTGTCGTATTCATTCTTTTCTGTAAGCGTTCACCTTTTAAGGTCGTGTCATTTGAGACCTTCCACAATTTATTCCCAGTACTATCTCAATTACCCTCCTAACTTCAACTCCCTTTGCCAGCTTTCGAATCTTATTGACTCGCCTTGGTTGGAAGCTTAACCGTAGCCCCCCCCCCCCCGGCACCCTATCCAGGATGTCGTAGGGTCAATTATTTCCATCTTACATTTGCTTCCTTCGCACTCACTTCCCCCCTTTAGGGGTGTACTTATACTAATTCCCGATTATACTTTACCCTATGCCTATATTTCCAGCTTCAATCCGGCGGTATTTTGATTCCGATGTTCTGATCCTCTGACCTCTCACCTACTCGCTTTCTTCCCTTTCCAAATATCGTTGCATTCACACTTTCCAAACTTAACTTGCGATGAAACAACATCAGCTTACCTTGTAACATTTGCGCCAGCTATATACTGTTTCCCACTTGTCTAAACTTCGTTACCCTGTCCACTTGATGCCTTCTCTATACCGCCACGTTGATTACCTAAATCACATATCCACTAATATAACCATGGGACACAACACTATACACACGCATAGTCACTACCGTCTCACTTACAAAATATTTCCAAACACTATTCAAACTCACCCCGATTCCAAAGCCGTGATGCATCTTCTTTCTCTTTACCGATCTAATCTGCCTCGTTCTACGTGACCACTTAAGGTCTCGGCCCATTCCACACGCTCCACTTCCTTTGGACTACTTTAGCTTCTCATTTAGCTCTTACGCCTGAATTTGTGAGATTTTCAAAAACTTCCCAGGGGGGTCACCCATCATGAAATTTCCCTCACCCTAGCACGCTTAACTTTGAATCTTCATCGGAATACAATGCTTTAATGCTGGTATATTCGCGTTCTCTTTATCGCATGACCTCCGTCACGTAGTTTGGAGTAAAGTAAAGTCCTGACAGGTTTTCGGACGCCCTCGTGACACAATTACGATTTTACCCTTCTTGATCCCCCGTATTCACTTTTCATCTACGGGCACAACTACCCTCCGTCCTCGACTTCTAGATCCACTATAATGTTGAACACACCTTAATTATCCCAATTTACAAATATTTGACTATCGACCCTTACATTCCGGCTTACCGCCATTATGTAACAATTATGTAACAAATACACATACATAGAACAAATTCCAATAAATACTCGTATACCTGTGGACGAGCTGTCTCCAGCCTGATCTAGTAGGCTATAAAGCGAAGGGTACTCCTCCTCGTCATCCACCTCGTCTGAATCCGAGGGATATAGGTGGTCCGGCGACTCCTGGTTCACCGATGACCAGGATAAAGGGCTAGAATACGGCGTAACGCTCACTGAGGAAGCTGGCGGAACATAGTGCTCCACCATAGGAGCGACTGGCACGATGTCGGGGAGCTCCTCTCCCGGTGCCCCCGCCCCATACTCGGACGGATCCGTATCGTAGCTGCTCTCTGGGGGATCCTCCTCACTGGGGGTCGCAGACTCCGGAGGGATCGTCGCAGGATCCTCCGAAGGATCAGTCTCAATCGAATAGCTAGGGCTCCTCCTGCTAGGCCCTACCTCCTCTCTGGGGGTCAAACACTCTGGGGATCGTAGCAGGATCCTCTGAGGGGTCCGTCTCGATAGAGTAACTGGGGCTCCTCCTGCTGGGCCCCGGAGCCTGAGGTCCTGAGGATACTCTAGGGGCCTTATTAGCACCCCCATCATCAGAAGCTGGTCTCTTCATCTCCTATCAATCTGTACCTACCTGCAGAAGAAAGCGTCAGAAGTGGTCTTCCCTAGACTCTGGCTCTATCGCACGATCTAAGACAGAAGAAAGGTCATTAGTTCCTAAATGCCCCGCAGCCCCCTGTTTATAAGTGTGGCCGGCTTCACACCATAAACAAGGCTCTGCCGGACACGGTCTGTAGACATTCCGAGGACTAACCGCTCTGATACCACTTTTGTCACGACCCAACCCCGTGGGGCCGTGATCGGTGCCCGAGTCGGGCACCCGGTACGTACTGCTAACCACAATCAACGTACAGACAGATATACATATACAAAGTTCAAACATCAGACTATAACTGACATAATCAGATCTTAAACTTACAGAATAGCGACACGTCGCCCCATGGCTATCATAAATACATATACACATATATATACATAAACACTTCGCGGTCACACATCCGGGGAGGATATCATACGGGCGGTCACAACATCCAACAGCCGAAGAGCTATCATCATATAGGGGCGTCCGAAGCACAGATCATACAGACACAAGGAAACAGAGACTACCCATAACCCACTCATGTATGTCTACAGACCTCTAAGAGTCATAACAGAATCATATGACGGGACAGGGCCCCGCCGTACCCGTGAACAAACATGTATGCATATAACAGAGATGTCGGTACCAAAAGTGTAGGCTCCGGATCAAAGGAGCACTTCAACGAGCGAACGTATATCCTAGGCGACGGATCTCTCGGAGCGTGTGCCATACCGCGCGGCATGATGAAACGCGACCCCACGAAGGAAGGGGTCGGTGGGAAAATGTACTGAGTATACAAGGCATGAAATAACGTATAGTAAACAGAGTCACAATCAAAATCAGAAATGCGGGAAGTAAATGCAATATTCAAAATATTAAAATGCTTTCAAAATATTACAATGCTTACTCATAAAACACAAATCATGCATAAGGCTCTTAGAACTGTGGTCGCCCGCCCGTCGTTGGCGCCACAACACATCATACTCCAGAAGATTTTATATCTCCGTATCCCCGTCACACACGACATCATATATACCACGGTACCCGGCCAATAGGGGCGCGGCGTACCGGACACATCATAACACCATTATCCACGGTTCCCGGCCAAAGGGGCTCGGCGAACCGGACACATCATACTCCGGAAATATGTCATAATGCGCACGATGATAACCGGCCCCGGGACTCGGCGAAGGAAGTCATAACAATGTGCACGAGCAGAGTCGTGAGAGCTATATGCAATTTAAAATAAACATTTGTACAGACTTAACAAAATCATCAAACAAATTATCGTTTACAAGTCCATAGTCATAGTCATATCAAATCTCCTTCGGATATTATTCGGAAACATATCAACTAAACTTTACTAACCATAGTTACGTACCAAAGTTATATGCAATGCAAATATTTACAAAGACTTAATAAATTAATCGAAGTAATTCATTTCTTACAATTTAATCCAATAGTCTGACCGCGTTTCTTCCGAATGCCACTCGGGCACCTATCGAACCGAACCTTAAGGATCATAATTTCATATCGGAATCGTATACACCATACTTTTCATTTCAGACTCATTAAGTAAATAGGTAATCATATTCGGAGATTTAAATAATAAATATGCTAAGTTCTTCACAAAAATGTTAGACTTATACAAAAGAAAATCTCGAGGGCCCACGGACGAGCGTCAATCCCGCCCGAGCCCACCTTTGAAAGTTGGGGGATATCATGCCTTATGGAATCACCTAGGAAGGTTTAGGGGCGATCCGAGCTCATTTACGAAAGTTACGGGAGTTCGTAGTTACGAAACCTTTTTAAGGACACAATTCTTTTTAGAACATTTAAAACTCATTCATACCAAAACATAAGAACTTTGGGTTGACTACATTAGGAGAGCTAACTTTAAGAAGCAAAGAAGAAGCACATATAAGCTCGGATCTTAAGAGTGGAGTTCCCCGAGGTTCGTAGGATATTCACCTTACGTCTAAGACATGCCAAAGAAAGAGGGAGAAAGCCTTACATACCTTGGCCGCTTCTCTAGCTAATCCAGACTCAGGCCTCGGCTCTCCAACGTCTACACAACGTCAATGAATATCGATCATTAACTACATGCATTTAGGAAATTCAATTCCAAACTATTTCTCAATTCTACGGAAAATTGGGCAAAGACCTCCCCTGTAAATGCAACAACCCCGAGATCTCTACTCGGCCAATTCTTCCACAACAATACCAACAATCATTTTAATAACATCAACAATCAATTCAAACACATTATATCACTAATAATTCTCCTCCACATATTTCGACAACATGCCAATTATGTTCAATTCAAGTTCATATATTCAAAAACCATTCAAACAACATTCAAGAATACTTTAAGCAACTAGCATAATAATGCCAACTCTCCAACGAAAGCATTACTCTTCCCAAAACTTCTCCAACCCAACAACACCACATGAACATGTTCCTTTCTTTCCAAATTCATAAGCTACACCACCGAACCACACTTTAACAACATTATTCTTACAAATTCAAGAAACTATATTAAGAGCACATTAAGCCTCGAATCAGCCCACACAGTTTCAATCTTCAACTTGGGTCATTAAACTTCATTTTACACCATAAGAATTCATAACAACGACAACCAAATTACTAGATAACATTAGCTCATTTCTAGCATACCAAACAGCCCTAGTCACGGCCAAACACCAACATACATAATCAAATGAATTTCATTCATTTCCTACACATTACAACAACACACAAACATGTTAAATTCATTAGCTCTCCACCCTTACACAACACCACACATACACACGGCCACCACTTCAACTTCCATATTTCCATAATTTTCATTCATTTCCATACTTCACAACACATACAAATCATCTATAGCATATGAAAAACAAGATTAAACCATACCTCTTTCACTTGATTCTTCAAGTTGGCTAGGATTTGCTTTGGAACTAATCCTTGTTCCTACTATTCCAACAACCCCTCCATGTTGTTAAGCATCTTCTAAGGAGTTGAAATGCTTGAAACAAATATTTTTCTTCAATTTTTTTCCTTGGATTGCTCGGCTAGAGGGAGTGGCCGTATGGCTCTCTCTCTTTTTCTTTCTCAAAATTTCTTGAAGTTTCTTGTTTTTGGAAGATGAAAAATATGCCCCTTTATCATCTTAATATACTAACTTAGTAAACATCCATGTGGCCATGGCCCACACCTTAGGTGGGGGGCCACATGGCAAATTTTTTGTCATGAAATGCCAACTTTTTGGAACTAATTTTTAACCCCAAATTTTTCATAAGTTGTCTAACCTTCCATAATCCAATGTTAATCCCAAACTCCATAATATCTCATGCCAATGAAATCATAACAATTCGTGCTTTGAAATAAATCGTGGTTAAAATCTTTACTTCATATCCCGGAATCCTCTTACCCCTTAACTTTCCGCAACTAGCCCGGAATGTCCCGACGTACAAAAGTGCGGGATATAACAATATTATATGGCAATGAACGAATTGATATTGCTTAATGTTTTAGTCGTCGTCGTTATGAATTCTATGTTGAAAATGAAGGTTTTTTTGACTCAAATTGATATTGTGATTGTTGCGGACTGAATTGGAGATTATTGTACATTTAATGTAAATTGTATATTGATGAGAATAGCATTGTTAGAATGTGAATTGTGGATGCAAATCATGAATTGAAAATGAGGAATGGGGTAAGTGAGGTTCTCGGGTTTGGGTTGGTGAAAAATTTGGGTTGTTGGAAATGTTGTATGAATTGCTTAGAATGTCTTTAAATATTGTTGGTATGGGTTCGGGTTAGTGTGTGAATGTATAAGCGTCGATGTTGGCTTGAAGGTAAGTCGTCGAATTGAATTTATGAAAGATTGTTGAATGATGGAAAAGAGAGCTAGTAATGTTGTATTACCTTTCGGATTAATTATTAATGTTGCTAGGTTGGTTGTTGTTGTTGTTGATTGATATGGCCGAGCAAATTCTCGGGTAGCAGCCATTTACGTGGGAAATGCTACCCAAATTTCTGTAGAATTAAGGGCGAAATTGGAATTTAATGCCCAAAAAGTCTTTAGCTAATGTTTGGCATTTTATGGCTTGTTTATAGATCGTGGACAGCCCGAATCGTAGGTTGGACTTATCTTGAGTTTGGATTATATTGGAGAGCGTTTGAGGTATGTAAAGTAACCTTCTTTCCATGGCATGCCTTAGTTAAAATAGGCTATGATTCAAGCCTCGAGGAAACTCTATTCTCGCAATCCGAGCATGTCTATGATTCGCTTTTTTTCCTTGGTATTCTTGTGTTGATATGACAAAACATTGATCCTTATGACCTTGAAATTTATAAGTTGCAAAAGTTACATGAAAGCTGATTTTTTTTTAGAGTTTATTCTTTAACGGTTCAAAAACTACGAACGCCCATAACTTTCACAGAAAAGCTCGGATTGCTTTGAAATTTTCGTAGAAGCTTGTATGATCTAGGATGAGTATGTTTTCCATAGGCGGGACCAGTTCGGGTCTACACCCGCCTGTGGGTCCCGCGTTCCTTTATGTAATTTTGACAACTTTTGAAAGAGAATGTTGTAATTATTATTCCGATTTCAAATATGACTATTTTACTTATCTTTTGGATTATGACAATGATTTTATGCATATGATTCCTCACGACTCCGCCGTACGTTCGTTATATCTTTCGCCGGTCCCGGGCCGGTTCATTGTCGTGCGCATTATGATATACTCTAGTGTTATCTTGTGTTTATGGTTCACCGAGCTCCTCGCTCGAGGGCCGGGTTCCACTATATTTGGTGATATTCGTGTATGGTGATATGTCAGTATGATATATGACGGGGATACGGAGATTTGAAACTTTCGGTGTTATGCGTGTTATGGCGCCATCGACGAGGCGGGCGACTATATTTCGTGCCCCATGCATGATTTACATTTTGAAGTAACATTTTGATGTTTTGGAAATGCATTTACTTTCTGTACCCCGATTTCGATTACGACTCAGATTTGTACACTACATTTTCTGCTTTGCATACTCAGTACATATTTCGTATTGACCCCCTTTCTTCGGGGGCTGCGTTTCATGCCCGCAGGTACGTACGCACAGTTTGGTGATCCACCTGTTTAGGACACCCTCTTCTGCTATTTGGAGTGCTCCTCTCATTTCGGAGCTTATATTTTGGTATATATTTGTTCGTGCATTTGTATATATTTGTTCAGGGGTACGGCGGGGCCCTGTCCCGTCATATGATTAATCATGTCCGTTTGAGGTCCGTGGACATATTTGTGGGTTGTGCCTACTTCTGTACGGTTGTGTTTGTATATATTGTGTTTGGGCGATTCCATTCACCGTGGGCGCACTTGTCGGCCCACATATGTATATATGTTGTTTTGTTGGCCCCGCGTGGCCTTTGTTGGTATTTCTATACGCGCGCAGGGTTATTTTGGATAGTCCGTAAAACAAAGGAAACTCTGCCGAAATTTTTCTGAAAATTATATATACCTGGATGTGTTTGCTATAATCTGAGGAAGCGTCTGATATTTGTGTATATATAAGCCATCCGTGTGTGACTCTGTTTGATAGATGCGTTTGGGTGCCCAGATCGGGCACTAGTCACGGCCTACGGGGTTGGGTCGTGACAATCGTCGACGAAACCTGGAATTCCAAGTTAATGATTGGGTATTCCTGAAAGTGTCGCCGATGAAAGGTGTAATGAGATTCGACAAGAAGGGCAAGTTTAGTCCTCGATATATTGGGCTTTATAAGATTGTGCGCAAGGTGGGCCAAGTAGCTTATGATATTTGTGTTTGCTATAATCTGAGGAAGCGTCTGATATTTGTGTATATATAAGCCATCCGTGTGTGACTCTGTTTGATAGATGTGTTCAGGTGCCCAGATCGGGCACTAGTCACGGCCTACGGGGTTGGGTCGTGACAATCGTCGACGAAACCTGGAATTCCAAGTTAATGATTGGGTATTCCTGAAAGTGTCGCCGATGAAAGGTGTAATGAGATTCGACAAGAAGGGCAAGTTTAGTCCTCGATATATTGGGCTTTATAAGATTATGCGCAAGGTGGGCCAAGTAGCTTATGAGCTAGATTTACCTCCAGAACTTGAATCAGTCCATCCAGTTTTTCATGTGTCGATGCTCCGCAAGTGTGTTGGAGATCCTTTTAGAATCATGCCAGTAGATGACGTTCAAGTTACCGAAAAGTTGGCTTATGAAGAGGTACCCATTGCTATACTTGATAGGCAAGTGCGGAGACTCAGAAACAAAGAGGTAGCCTCAGTTAAGGTCTTGTGGAGAAACAATAACAGAGAGGAAATGACCTGGGAAGCAGAAAAAGATATGAAGTCCAGATATCCGCATTTGTTTCCACCCCCAGAAAAGGTTCAAGATGAGACGCCATTGGCATAAGGTATGTAATGCTTTCTTTTAATGCTTTTGGTCGTATGTGGCCATGTTTTCTTGCTGTTGTTGTTGCAGCCCTGTGAGGCGATGTTATTTTGGGTTGTTATGACAGGATGGTAGTTTCATATTACAGGGGAAACTCTGGCGAAATTTCTGTAGAATTCTTGAGAACTTAACATTCGAGGACGAATGTTCTTAAGAGAGGGAGAGTGTTACACCTCAGAATTTCGGGTTGTTGTGTGGTGAATAGACTGATGCAAGTTTAGGTGTACATAATGTCCCTACAAGTAAGAAGGGATACTTAATGATTCTAATTAAGATTCCAAAGACATTTGAGGCAAGAGAAGAAAGTTCGTTGAAGAAAGTGGAGTATAAGTCGTGCTTTGCAAAGGTTTCGCAAACTATCGAGTTAAGGATTATTTAGTAATGTCATGAGAAGAAGTTATAAGGCTCCTTAGATGGTTAATGAAGTATTAAATAAGTGTTAAGAAGGTTCCATAAGGATTGGAGGTCAAACGAATCAGCGAGAACAATTTCGGGAAGAGGGTGAGTTATACGACCAATTATACGGTCCGTATAAGTTATACGGTCCGTATAATAGTCACAGTGAAGGTTCATCACTGGAAAGATTATACGATCACTTATACGGACCGTATAAAATTATACGGACCGTATAAGTGTCCGTATAATCCATTATGGGCAGCTCTTGTTTTTTTTTTATATAAAGATGACCCAAGGTCTTATTTTTCATTTCTCACTTTCTCCACACCTCTTGAAACCTCTAGAATATTCCATACACCATATTAACACATATCCAAGAGAAAGCAAAGATTAAACACCAAGAATTAGTAGAATCAAGTGTGTGGATGCTCATTAGGGTTAATAGAAGTCAAGGTTTTCTTTGGAATTGAAGTTGGGGGTTTTCTCAAGGGGAGTACCTTCATCCAAATATCATTCCTACATAATAAAAGGGGAGTTTTACATCTACTTCATGTTATTACAAGTATTGAGTGGTTGAAAGACTTGGATTAGAGAAGATTGTAGAATATGGAGCCCAAATGTGGAAATAATGACATTCTTGAATAGTAACTTGACTTGAATCGTAGTTCTTGATATGCCATGAGTATAATCTTGTTGTGAAGGATACAAATGACGTTAAAGAAGTATTATGTGAAGAAGGAGTGTGGTGTTGTGTTGTGGCTATGGTTGTGAATGATTTTGAAAGGGAATTGTGAGGGTTGAATAATGTTTAACTTGAAGAAGTTTATTAATTATGATATTATGGGTGTTGCTATCGATGTTTGGGAGTTGTTTATTATATGAAGAAAGTTGTCGAAACAAAGGAAATGCTGTCCAATTTTCGTTAGCTCTTCATTGCATTAGCTTAGCATTAAGCATGTTTCTAATGATCTAATGTGATACGAAATCTCTTGAATGTAGAGTTGTGAGCTTCGAAGGAGAGTGCTTAGTCGTTAAAGAGACGTAAAGGTATGTAAGGCTAGCCCCCTTCTTTCAAAGGCATGACTTCTCTATTATGATTTCTTTTCTATATTTCCATCACCTTCTTACATCCCAAAAGATGAATGTTAAAGATTCTTAAGAGCTTCTTATGAGATAGAGATGAGATATGTTCCATGATAATGATGATGATAATGATGATGATAATGATGCTATTATGAGCTTGATAATCTTACCTTCATGATTTCATTGATGTTATTTCTTGTTATTGCCTCACCTCATGATATTAGTTCCTTCAAGGTGAGACATAGCGATGATGATTATTCCATAATGTAATCGGAGGTTCCCGACCTTACGTCACTCCGATAGCGTTACAGCTTTTACTTGAGCTCTCATGAATGCTTCATATTATGTATATGTAAGATTACACCATGCCTAATTGGCCGGGTGGTCACCACTACGATAGGCATAGTGGGCAGCTATGATAATGATTACACCGTGCCTAATTGGCCGGACAGACACCACTAGTGGGCGGCTTGAGATGTTTACTCCGGACGCGGGCTAATGATGATCACACCGTACCTATATGGTCGGGCAGTTTATATAAATATATATATATACACATGATATGATGTTTTTTTTTGTTAGCATGCATGATTCCGCCTTAAGAGGCAATCAGTTAAAGGTTATCCCTTCACCTTATGTTCTCTCATTTCTTTATTATGTTTGATATGTATGCCTTACATACTCGATTTGGTCGTACTGACGTCCTTTCTTTTATGGACACTGTGTTCATTCCCACAGGTAGACAGAGGGACGGACCGGATTCCTAGGAGCTTTCTCAGCGGAGATACAGGAGCACTCCACTACTCTAGAGTCACCACTTCTTGGTATATTCTTTTGTGTATATATTGGGGCATGGCAGGGTCCTGTCCCTTCCTTATGATTTCAGTATTCCAGTTAGAGGCTCGTAGATACTCATGTGTAGGTAGTTGATGTTATGTGACCACTTCAGTGAATATTTTGTGTGTCATTTTGTAACACCGTGGGCTTATGTACATTTATGTTTGGAGAGATATTCGAAGTTAGTATCATGAAAAGCTTGTGTAGAGATGGCATATGTTCAGGTTGGGTATGATAGTTGGCATGATGAGTGGTGCTTGGTAGTTAGCTCCGAGTACCCGTCATGGCCCATTAGTTGGGTCGTGACATTATGTTAGTTGGAGGATAAAATACTGCAAGAATCGATTTAGTTGCTACAGGAAAGCAAAGGATACTATATCACCAGTTTCTGAAGTTATCCTTAAAGGGGAGAGAATAAGTTAAACTCCAAGAAGACGAGGGCACGGAATATCTATGAGGCGTATGAGGAACACAAAAAGGTCAAAGTGTCACGACCCGACTAGGGGTCATGACGGGTACCCGGGTCTAACCACCCAGCACCGCTCATACTATTACCCATCGTACTCATCCTGCGTTCATTCATTATTCTCATACTCAAAATCATAGGAAAACCATTTCCATTTTGAAATATATTTACCTTTATATACATAAGCCCTTCGGCAACCAAAATAATATATATACAATAGGTAAATCGTGGGACCATACTACCCACACATACGTATCTGCGAGCCTCTACTAGAGTACTAGACATATGGACGGGACAGGACCCCGTCGTGCCCAATATATGTATACACAAAATCATAAGCAATGGCACCTCCGGAACAATGAAGTTCTCTCAAGTCTGCTGATCGCTCCTATGAATCTGGATCACCTCCCTCGTCTACTCGTGGCATGAACACGGCGTCCAAAGAAAGAGGACGTCAGTACGAGCATTGTACTAAGTATGTAAGGCATAAACAATAATAATACATCAATGAAATAGGGAGATATCAAATGAAGAACAACCTGTAACTGATTGTCAATTACGATAGAAATAAAACATGCTAACTCACTTCGTAAACATCATCATATCATGTATGCATATCTATATAAGCTGCCTGACCATATAGGTACGGTGTGATCATCATTAGCTTGCGTCCAGGCCTCCCGCGTCTGGGGTAACCATCTCATGCTGCCCACTAGTTGTGTCTGGCCATGCCATCTAGACATGGTGTATACGCTGCCTGCTTTAGCGGTGTCTGCCCGGCCATATAGGAATGGTGTAATATTATCATCATGTACATCTCATAGGCTTATCATAATCTTGTCATACTCTTATCATAATGCATACATAGGAACTCAAAGACAACTATACTTTATCGGGGTGACATAAGGTCGTGAACCCCCGATTCCATTATGGAGCATTCATAAGCATTCTGCCTCACCTTGGAGGAATTAGCATATAAGGCGAGTGTATACAATAAGCATCATCATTATCATAATCATCATTATCATAACGTATCTCTTATCTTTATCTCATATGGCTCTTCATGAACATAGACTCATAATTTTTGAAATGTAAGAGGCCAATGGAGAGTAAGGGAAAATCATGCCATGGGAGTCATGCCTTAGAAAGAATGGG
>NW_026722584.1:0-19429 GCF_029784015.1 Lycium ferocissimum | reverse complement strand
AACCACAACAACAATCCAACAACAACATGCATGAATTACACATTTATATCATCATACAACACAAGAACAATAACCATTCTTACTTTCAATCTTGTTCTTCACCTTGGTCTAAATCTTCAACTCTCTTGAATGCTACACCTCCTAGTCTCTTCCCAACATCTACCACACGTCCTTATACACTTGAGGAGGATTTAATTTGCTTGGAAAATTAATTTTTTGGATCAAAATGGGCAGCTCATTCTCGGCCCCCATGGCCGAGACCTTCCTTTCTATCTCTTAAATTTTCTATCTTTGCAAGTGATGAAATGAACTTCTAATTGAAATATGAATCATCAATACTCTTTATATAGGCAGTCCATAATGTGGACATGTGTCCCACTCAAATTGTTAGCCAATAAAAGTTGGCCAAATCACAAGTGGGACCCACACGGCCACTTAAGCCTACTAATGATACAATTAGGCTCTCTTAATCTCACTTAGTCATCTAATCTTGGTCAATTAATCCTTATTTTCCAATAATGTTCTTATACCAAACGAAATTCATAGGCTATTTGATGCCTCGAAACGAAATCGGGATATGAAAACCCTTACCGGGAACCCTAAAACCACTTTGTCTTTAACTTGTCGCACTTAGCTTTATAATGTCCCAATGTAAAGATACGGGACATAACACGATCATATAGGTATGGTGTGATAATCATTAGCATTAGCCTGCGTCCAGGCCTCCAACGTCCAGGGTACCATCTCATGCCGCCCACTAGTGGTGTCTGCCCATGCTATCTGGCCATGGTATATACGCTGCCCGCCTTAGCGATGTCTGCCCGGCCATATAGGGGCGGTGTAATTTCATCATCATATACTCATCATAATATACTCATCATAATACATGCATGAAAATTTAAGGACAACTATACTTTATCGGGGTGACATAAGGTCGTGAACCCCCGATTACATTATGGAACATTTATAAGTATTCTGCCTCACCTTGAAGGAATTAGCATATAAGGTGAGTGCATACAATAAGCAATATCAATGGATTATAGATAATGTCATTAGATTGGTAGGAACATCATATCATGAACTCTAGAATCTTTAGACTTAAACTCATCACCATCATTATCATACTCGTAACATATATCTTATCTCATATGGCTATTCATGAACAAAGACTCATAGCTTTCTGGAATATAGGAAATTCATGGAGAAGGAGGAAAATCATGCCATAAGATTCATGCCTTAGAAAGAAAGGACTAGCCTCACATACCTTTGTCGTTTAGCTATTCTATCACTTGCTCGTTCTTCTTCGATACTCGCGTTTCTTCCTTCAAGAGAATTCGTATCGACATTAGCTAATCAATTATAAAGACGTGCTTACTAAAGCTAGAGAAAATTGGGCAGCATTTCCTTTGTTTATACAATTTTCCTCATATTCCATATCAACTCCCAAACATCCATAACATCATTCATAATATTGTAAATAACAATCATCATTTATCTACATTATCCACATTTCACAATTTCACTTCAATTTCCCCATAATCATGGTCATAATTCACTATTACGTTCTCTCACGTATAATGCTCATTCCATGTTCTAAATGTCATTCATAATCTACTTACAATCACAACATATCCATATTCATGATTCACTCCAAACTACTACTCAAAAATGACACTATTCTTACATTCATGACCTATTTTCTATATTCTTCTACAATCCAAGTGTTTCAACTTCTCAATACCTCAAACATCATGAAAAGATCATAAGACTTACCTTAGATATTGTAGGAATAATCCTTGAGTGAAAATACTCTTCTTGCACCAAAACCCTAGTTCACTTCTCTTGAAATTTCTTGACTTGGATGAACTTAATCCAATGTGTTTCATACACTTGGTTTTGTTGTTCGATGAAGTTGATCATCAATTTCTCATGGGTTCTTGTGGATGAAGAGTGGAGAGAGTTCTAGAGGGTTCTAGAGAGAAGTGGTGTGAAAATGAAATGAATTAATGAACTTGGGTCTCCTTTTTAATAACTTAAAATCTGATCCGTCGGGCAATTATACGGACACTTATACGGTCCGTATAAGTGACCGTGAAATGGACCCTACAGCCTCTCGTCTCTGTGACCATTATACGGCACGTTATACGGTCTGTATAAATTTATACGGTCCGTATAAGTGATCGTATAATCCCATCGGTGAGAGACCTTCACTGTGATGGTTCTACGGTCCATTATACGGACCGTATAACATTATACGGACCGTATAATCGACCGTATAACCCATCAGTTCACTGATCTTATTCTAGTCACTTCGTTTCATCTCCGATCCTTATGGAACCTTCTTAACACTTGTTTACCACTTCATTAACAATCTAAGGGATGCTATAACTCTTCTCCAAAATGTCATTAAACACCCATTAATTCGATACTCATAAATTCTTGCCCGACACACAACATATAACTTGCTTTCCTTAACAATTTTCTTCCCTTACCTTAAATGTCTCTGAAATCTCGTTTAGGGTCATCAAATGCTATCTCTTACTTATCAAAATATCGTATACATCATACCCTTCGTTAGTCTATTCACTGTACGCTAACGGGAAATTTTTTGAGGTGTAACAGTTTCATCCTAAGTCTGAAAATCAGAGACCAAATGGGGCCTATTAATGCTAAGAGCTTTTAAAATATGCTTTAACTTCTTACTTTTGTCATTTAATTTCAAGACTGTAGGGGAAGGATTCAGTTTCTTGACTAAAAAATAGACTAACGAATCTAGAGAAAGGATTAGTGTTGTTGGTGATTTTATCCTATTCCTACACTATGTCCTGTTTGTAACTTGATTGTAGTGACCATATTAGTTGCCATTTGCGTCTTGCACTGATATTGCTTATAGTTTATTCAGTCCCTTTGCTTGACATTGCTACTTAGTAGATTAAAATGAATCTTAAAACTGAAACCATGCTTAGGTGATCCTATTTGTACTTGATTTACTTATAATGTTTAGTTACCTAGCTTTTACTATTTATTTGAATCAAGTATTGCTCATTGAACCATTTCTTGCACCTAGGATAGTGCCATGAAACATCTTGTCTCAGTTTTTCTTTTAGAATTCCTGAAACTTGTCATTTTTCCTACTTGAAGTTCCTTTGCACCTCTTATTTGCTTGTGAATTACAGACCATCTGTCCTGTCTCTTGTTGGTTATTTATTCATGTTGTTTGGTCACCTGTGACCTGTATTTTGTACTTGTATTGTCTATGGACTACTTGGTTCTCTTTACCTAATATAATCACCTAATAAACTTGGTGTAGGGAATCTAAACTAGGAACTAAGGCTACTTAAAAGATTAAGAGTGATACTTGCTTCTGTGACGCATCCCTCCCTCTTGTCATTTGCTTGTGAGATTTGAATTGTCTCATACGCAATTTTCCTCCTTGCCAACTGTTAAACCATGTTACACTTGGAATTTCATTCCTAACTTAGTATAGCATTCATGCACTCATTATGATTTTCACAGGTTCCTACTCATATATGTGGTTCTTTTGTGCAAGTTCTACAAATAGAACAAGCCTATAGTGTCCTAGAAAACTCTACTATCAGTCTGTTAAACTTGCCATTTGCTGAGGTCAATTTGAAGAGCTAAAATGGCTAAAGCGATTACAAAGAAACTTGATTGAAACTGGGAATGCTTGTTAAACCCATGGAATTCGTTTATGTAGTATTTGGAACCTGCTTTAAGTTTAGAACTAGTTTGAAATGGCTTGAAACTCTATTGTTAAGTCTGTCTTGATTATTCTATATGTTTTCTTAGAATCATGCTTTATTCCATATTTGTGAATGAACTTGCCTAGTTTAGGACTAAATTTGTAGACCCTGGTATATTTACTTGTCATCACCCTTGAATCCCAAAGAATAGGCTAAGTTTGAATTGAAAATCTTATTTGTGAACTGTGTTTGTGGAAACTGTGTATCAACCTCCTAAAGCTAGAACTTTGAAAAGCTATTTGACTAAATGTTGCTTTACTATTAGCCTAGACTAATCATGAATTTTCAGTGATAAATTGACTTCAAAATTTGTTTTCTCCCTGCATTAAGGTCGGGACATGGTCTCTTATGCATTTCCCTTGGTTTAAAATGTTTATTCTTTTCCTGTTTAGTGGCTGGAATACTATTTGATAAGCTTTGCTTAAAACCTGCTATTCTAGACCACAACTTTAAATTGCCTATATGCCTGATTGCTTGATAAAATCTTGATACGCTTGAACCTGGAAAATCTAGGCAACTTTTTGGGAACTTTGAGTTTCTTTGGGAAGTTAAAGGAGGTTTTAGTAGAGTAGATATAGAGAAGCTTAGTGTATAAGAGTTGAATGTGGAGGGTATGCCCCCTTTAGGGAGGTTTTGCTCTCCCATTTGTATGGTATATCACTACGTATATCTAGGTATATTATAGTCTTGACACTTAGAGAATTTTGGGATAAAAATTGTTGCTGGGCCAGTTGGGCCTGTTTACTGTTTCAGCCGGTATTTTAAAGGAATGCCCCTTTTTTGCATAAATTGCCCCTCCCTATTTGTTTAAAATCATGGGCCTAGCCCAATTCTGTTGTAATTTAATTTTTGGCATTGTAACTTAATTTATGTCTCTAAGTCAAATACTAATACAATATGTTCTCATTTATTTGTAAACCCCGAATTCGTTAATGAGCCCCAAAGAAGCCCACTAACGTATCTAGATCGAGTCAAACGAATCCGAAGCAAAATGGAGCATATGTATGGACTTAGGAACAAACTTGCATAATACCTTCGTTTGGCTTGGTCGGCCCAAAATCCCTACTCTTTACTTTATGCAATTTAAATTCATATTTGCGCCTTTAAATTCGAGATATTGGAACCCTTATATGAGTGTCACATAATTTAGAGTTGCCAAGTTCATTAAAAAAAAAAAACACTAATTCAAACTTGTGTAAAAATTGGATAAAAATGGACTGAAACTGTTTTGGACTTAAAACGCTGTATTTGGGAAACCTGCTGGACTAAATTAACATTATTGAAACTTTGTGGATTGAGACTGCCTGGGACCGTTCCGGACTGTTTAAAACTTATGGACCGATCCTGGATGTTTTGAATCTTGTGTAAATGCATATAAAACTTGTACAAAAATGGATTAAAATTTGGCTAAGTATAAAATATAATTAGTTGACTAAAAAATAAATGACTTAGTATAATCAATTACGGTATATATATGACAGTATAATAGTATGCCTAAAACTATTTTTCATAAAACTACTTTCATAAACTTGAAATCCTTCTTTTTCAAAACTTTTTTGGGTGGACTTACGTGGAGTCCTACCTAGGCTAAGTTAGCCTAGGTGTTCAAGTCCAACACCCACTCTCAATTTTGAGCAAAACAATACTTTAACGATTTCTTTAAAAAAATGTATTTCTTGCATGTGAATAACACCCTTTTATTGCGGAAATATAGATTTAAGCAATTTTTGTCGAAGAATGATTTATGATCATAAAACACACTATTAGAACCCGTAGGTAAACCGTGATGGAGCGGATCTTTAATACCGGGGTGCCTAACACCTTACTCGGAAGCTCACCAGAACCCTTACCTAGACTTTGGTAGATTAGGTTTCTTTTAAATAACTATTTTAAATGAACCGTTTTCGAACTGGTTTACCTAATTTCCTAAAAATTAGGTGGCGACCCTAAAATGTATCCTTTAGAGCACCATTAAGTGATTTGCGAGTTTTTTCAAATTTCCAAGTACGATTCACAATCGTACTTCCCCGGGACACCTCCCTTTTTTACGAGGTAAGTGCGAGCCGGTTAAACTTAGAATTCCCAACGCCTGCTTACGCTCTGCGTTCATGCCTGCAGTAGATGAGAGACCCGCACTGCACTCTCTAGGCTACTTCATCAGTGATTGCATAAAGGTGCTCCATTTGATTCGGAGCTGCAGTATAGTTGGTACTATTCTTTTGTGTACATACTTGGGCATGTCGGGGTCCTGTCCCAACTTTATGATAATAGATACTCCATGTAGAGGCTCGAAGATAGCTATACATAGCTATATATCCCATAACTTTATCGGTTTATATTTGTATATCATTTTTGGCAGTCTTGTTGGCTTGTATATATGGGCATAATTAATGGCATTTTTATAGATGCGCCTATGTTCGATGGAACTTGTGCCCTTTTGGTTCGCGGTAATTATGGGTTAGCCATGTGGCTTGCCTGGATATGATTATGAGAGTATGTTAAAAGGTGCTAGGTAGGTTAGCTCCAGGTGCTCATCATGGCCCTTCGGTTGGGTCGTGACAAAAGTGGTATCAAAGCAGATCGTCCTAGGGTGTGTCTACAAGCCGCGTCCAGACACTTCCAAGGTTCTTATGATTTTATTGATAAAAGTTCTGCATGATGATGATGATAATGATAATGATGATAATGATGATGATGGTGGTGATGCCATAATAGAAATCAGGGGTTTACCGACTTTATGTCACCCCGATAGAGTTGTAATGCTTCCTTTGGGTACTCATGTATGTCATATATGTATATAGCTATTTTCTTACACCGAGCTTATATGGCCGGGTATGATATTTATTGTGCACACCACTGCAGTTGGGTATGAACAACACCGAGCCCTGTTACGGCTGGGAATGGACACCACCGAGCCCTGTTATGGCCGGGTATGGACACTACCGAGCCCTGTTATGGTCGGGTATAGACACCAACGAGCCTTGTTATGGCCGAGTATTGACATCACCGAGCCCTGTTATGGCCGGGTATGGACACCATCGAGCCCAGTTATGGCCGGGTATAAGAGACACCGAGCCTATATGGCTGGGTACGGTATCATTATATGTATATGTATGGAATGTTTCCTTTAGAGAAATGCTAAGTATGCATGATAATCAACTTAAAAAGGTATAAATTGTTCTCTTTTTCTTATGTTATCTTCATGCTTTCATCATGTTGCTATTCATCCCTTACGTTCTTTGTACATTGTTCGTACTGACGTCCTTTTGTTTCTGGACGCTGCGTTCATGCCCGTAGGTAGATTGGGAGAGCGACCAGACCCTTAGGTTGCTTCATCAGTGATTGCATAGAGGTGCTTCATTTGATCCGGAGCTACTGTTTAGTTGGTACTATTCTTTTGCGTACATACTTAGGTATGGCGGGGTCCTGCCCCGGCTTTATGATATTACATACTCCATGTAGAGGCTCGTAGATAGATGTACATAGCTAGATATCCCATTACCTTATCGGTTTATATATTGTATATCTTTTTTGTAGTTTGCCCGCTTGTATATAGGCATATGACGATGTTAATATAGACGCACCTGTTCACGAACTTGTGCCTTTTTGATTCATGGTAATTATGAGTTAGCCATGTGGCTCACTTAGATATGATTATGAGAGTATGTTAAGAGGTGCTCTCAGAGGTTAGCTCCGGGTGCCCATCATGGCCCTTCGGTTGGGTCGTGACAAAAGTGATATCAGAGCAGTTTGTCCGAGGGTGTGTCTACCAGCCGTGTCCATTAGAGTCTTATTTATAGGCTTGAAGCGTGCCACACTTATGAACAGGAGGCGGTAGGGCATTTAGGAATGATTGACCTTTCTTCTTCATCATACGCCGTGTGATAGAGCCATGATATACGAATTTTACTTTTCCTAACCCGTGCGTTGGTGCTCTCTCGCCGACGGCCGAAAGAGAAAAGTCACAGCCGCGTAAGGACAAAGACAAGGTAGGAGGAGTGAACGGGTACTGCCTACAGATGTAGATGACGGCGAGTCTCAGAAACAGGTTCCATCTCGGTCCTCACATACTCAACTCCTGCTTCGTAGGAGTAGGAAGATCCTCGGCCCAATTTCCACACCCTTGTTTCTCCACCGTATGCTCGGTGCCGCAGATTGAGAGATGCCATCTATTTGCTAACCCAGTTAGTCCCTGCACAGGCCCAGCGGCAAGGTACGGGGCATGGTGATAGAGCAGTCAGTGCCAAAGCCCGTGATTTCATTAGTTTCAACCCTCCCGAATTCTTTAGGGTAAAATCGAATAAGGACCCACAGAACTTTATAGATGGAATGTTGAGAACATTACGGGTAATATATGCTTCAGATATTGAGTCGGTAGAGTTGGCCTCCTATAGATTACGGGATGTTGCGGTTCATTAGTATGTTGTTTGGATGTCTTCTAGATGAGTTAACACACCTCCACCGATATGGCAAGAGTTTGTTGATGCTTTTCTCAAACACTATTTGCCGCCAGAGGTTCGACAGGCCAGAGCTGATAGATTTTTTAATTTTAGACAGGGGAATATGAGTACCCTAGAGTATACTCTTCGTTTTAATTCTTTGGCCAGGTATGCTCCAGGCATGGTAGCTGACATGGGGAATCGCATGCACCAGTTTGTGAATGGTTTTGGGCCACATTTGATTGATGACTTTTTGACGGCCTCAGTTCAAGAGGGTATGGATATTCCTCACATTCAGGCTCATGCCCAAAATTTGGAAGAGCGGCAACAACAGCAAAGGAGTGAGCGTGAGCATGATAAGGGTTATAATAAGAGAGCTAGATCCTTACGCCCTGTCAGTGAGTTTAGAGGGGTCGCAGGGCAAGAATTCTAGGCCCCTCGTGCCATTTAAACACTGCTCCTCCAAATATCTTTAAGCTGGGAGATTTGATGGACCTATTCACTCCGGACCATGTCAGATTTTCAAGGCTTCGGGTTCTCAGTATAGGGGTAATTCAGGCCAGATGAGGCCGCCTTTACCACGGTGTACTCAGTGTGGTAAACTAAATTGGGGAAAGTACCGATTAGGTTCAAATATCTTTTACCCCTTCGGTCTGTCAGGCCATATTATGCGTGACTGTCAATCGAGAGGTGGTAGAGGTATGGTCCATCCTACAAGATCAGCAGCTGATTCTTCATCATCTGTACGCCCTCCGAGGCAAAGCTCATAGACACCAAAGAAGTCATGGCAGAGGTAGCAGGAGCAGAGCATCCGCCGAGCGGTCCCCGCCTTCGTATCTATGCACCGGGCCGGGATTTACGATCTTGAGTCTTTCCCCTCGAAGTTGTCAAAGGTATATTATCGCATCCTCACATGACGGTATGCATTGATTGATCTAGGTTGTAATAAAGATCATATGTTACTTGGTCAAGGTCGATTTGGGGTGAAACCCGAGCCAATTAAGCCTTTCGTTGTCTACACCGTTGCATGACCTTGTCACACCCTTAATCCGATAGGGGGTGTGATGGGCACCCGACCCTTACCTAGGGCCGAGCGAACCCGCTGACTCTCGTGATACTCAAATCATGCTGGGCCCTGAGATCACAACATAAATACATCATGAAAGGTTTTCAGAAATCAAATAAGCTTTTCATACTTTTTCAAATCAAACGAAGTCTATAATCGTATAAAATCCGTAGAATAATGCGTAACAATACGTCGGCTTATGGAGTCGCTTACAAACTGACATACTATATACATGACACCGTCCGAAAGTCTCTCTAACATGGAACGTGATACCATAACATAATACGGCGACTCGACAAAGACTGGAGAAAATGGAGCTCGCCAATCCCGCCGGAACATCTTCTACTAATATCTTCACTTTCATTCGGCGTACCGCGCGGATGAAACGCACCCCACGAAGAAAGGGGGTCGATGCAATATGTACCGAGTATGTAAAGCATGAAATACAATGAAGCGGATCATATCAAGTAAAGTAGTATAGAAAATCATAAGACTTGCTTTTGAAAACATATATCATTCATGTCAATGTCATGAAATCATCGTAAAAATATATAGCGTGTCCCGGCCCTCTAACCGAGGGACTCGTGAGTAAAATCATGATATACATATATAAAGTGTACATATAACGGCCCGGCCCTCTGTGGGACCGGTAAATAAAATCATATCATCAATGTATGCATGCATGTACATATATATATATATATATATATATATATATATATATATATATATATATATATATATATATATATATATACCGTGCCCGGCCCTCAGCGAGGGACTCCGGCCAGGTCATCATATGCCATTCTGGCCACTATCCCCATATCATCACATCACATAGCGTGTCCCGGCCCTCTAATGAGGGACTCGGTAGTAATCATATATATATATATACCGTACCGCCCTCCCCAGTGAGGGACTCGGTGAACAATGCAGGGGAGTTGCACGAATACGTACCCGGCCCGGGACTCGGTGAAAGATGCATTGAGGCATGCACGAGCAGAGTAGTGAGAAACCAAATGCAATTAAAACATTTCAAAGACTCAATGAAGTAGTCTAAACGGAATGTCATTTGAAAGTCGGACAATAGTTATATCAAATATCTTTCGGACGTTATTCGGAAACATAGCATACATCATAAACGTATTAACAAAACCATAGGGATCATAGTCGTGCGCTAAACCAATCCGAGTCCGCCTCGGAAAGTTACGGACATTACTCACTTAAGGACGTTTTACAATTATATCGAAGCAATCCGAGCCCTCCCGTGAAAGTTACGATCGTTCGTAGTTACGGAAGCATTTAAGAACAAAACTCTTTTGGAAAACAAAACTTTTATGCAACCTTTGAAATTTAGTCATGTAAAGACATAAAAACCATGATTCGACTACATTAAGAGTACGAATATCAAGAAACAAATAAGAATCATAGACATGCTCGGATCGCGAGAATAGAGTTACCTCGGGGTTCGTATCATAACTTACTTTCAACTAAGACATGCCAAAAGAAAGAAAGGTTGAGCTTTACATACCTCGTTCGCTTCGCTATTCAAGTTTCGCCCGGGCTTCCAACAATCTACAACAACGTCGTTGTGCATCAACCATTAGTCGTAAACACCGACGAACTCAATTCCAAGCCATCACTTATTTACAGAAATTTGGGCAGCATCTCCCCTGTAAATTCAATACCCCGAGAATCCAACTCGGCCAAATCAACAACAACCATACCAACAATCATACTAACAACATCCATAAGTAATTCAAAACGCATTCTAGCGTTAATAATTCCTTTCTACACAACTCGACAACACTCCATTTATATTCAAATGAACTACATACGATCAAGCCAATACCAATACTCACATATTCAATTACTAATCCGCAACCATTCAAACAAGATTTAAGAGCATTCCGAACAATACACCATGGAACCCGAAACCACCAATTTCCACAGGGACAACAACAATACGTTTCCTTCTTCCAAATTCATAAACTATATCAACAATTCCATTCGTTAGCAACATCATTCTCATCAATTCAAGCAATTATATTAAAATCACATTATGTTCTAAATCAGCCCACAACCAATTACCACTTCAATTTGAGTCATCAAACCTTCATTTTAATCACATATTCCCTAACCACAACAACTACAACACCAAGTAAATTTAACTCACCATTCCTACACAACACACACCTATTCGGCCAAGCCCCCACATCCATGATTTCATGAATTTTATCCATTCCTTCACATTACAACATGCACAACTATCCATAATACAACAATCCAAACATGCTAAGTAAGGTAGTTCTTTACTCCTATATAACATCACATACGCACGGCACACACAACACACCATAATTTCATGAACTTCATTCATCTAAACATACCACAACACACACAACCATCTATAAAACATGTAAAGGAAGTTAAACCTCACCTTTTCCAATCAACTTCTCCACTAAGCTAGAACTTGTTTCGCAACAACGAACGGTTTTCTTGTTCCAACAACTACCCCACGTTGACGAGGGCCTTCCTATTAGTAGGAAGACAAGGAGAAAATAATTTTTCATGATCAAACTTAAGGGACCATCTTCGGCCGCCCTTCTTGGCCGAAGCCTCCTCTCTTTTCTCCATCTTTCTTGAATTTTCTATGGTTAAAATGATGAGTTATGTCTTATATTGTCACTCATTATATATATATATATATATATATATATATATATATATATATATATATATATATATATATATATATATATATATATATATATATATGTACATGGCCGGTCATGCAATCTTTTTTTTTCCTCCAATTTTTCTCCAATTTTCTAGATTTTTCTTTAAGCCATAAAATTTAATTGTTGCCTTGCATAGTCATCTTTGTCTATGTATATATTTAACCCTTACAAATATAATATGGAAACATACACCCTTCCATGGCTTGAAGCAATTGGCCATCCATGGGTGGGTCCCACGGCCACTTGACTTTTCCAAGAAGTCATGCATAATGAAAATTTCAAATTCCAAGCTTGCCCTTAATATTCCATGCCCATAATACTTATGTACGACTTGTCCCAAAATTGTCCCAACGTACAAATTACGGGATATAACAGACCTAGTGATCGCTAATCGGGCATATAGAAATTGTGTGGTTATAGTCTCTGACTGTCACACAATGGCGTTTAGTGACCGAGTTGACTATGGTAGATTTTGATATTATTATGGGCATGGATTGGCTGGCTTCTTCTTATGCCAATGTTAATTGTAGAACAAAAATGGTTCATTTTCAGTTTTCGAGAGAACCAGTTTTAGAGTGGAAGGGTGATACAGCGTCTCCGAAAGGTAGGTTTATTTCCTATCTCAAGGCAAGGAAGATGATTGCTAAAAGTTATATTTATCATTTAGTCCGGGTTTTGGATATAGAAGCAAAGTCGCCAACCCTTCTATCTCTGTAGTGAATGAGTTTCCATATGTGTTTTCGGATGAGCTTCCAGGCCTCCCACCAGAGCGAGAAATTTATTTTGCCATTGATGTGCTACCGAATACGAAGCCAATATCTATTCCTCCTTATAGGATGGCTCCTGCAGAGTTGAAGGAGCAATTCAAGGATTTGCGTGAGAAAGGCTTTATTAGGCCTATTTCATTACCGTATGGAGCACTTGGGTTATTTGTAAGAAAGAAAGATGGCTCCTTGTGAATGTGTATTGATTACAGACAACTGAATAAGGTGACGATCAAGAATAAATATTCGATCTGAAGAATTGATGATTTATTTGATCAGTTGCAGGGTGCCAAATGGTTCTTAAAAATAGACTTGAGATCAGGGTACCACCAGGTGAGAGTTAGGGAGAAAGATATTCCTAAGACGGCCTTCAGAACCCGATATGGTCACTTTGAATTTCGGGTAATGTCGTTCGGATTGACAAATGCACCGGCGGTGTTCATGGATTTGATGAACAATGTGTTCAGGCCTTTCCTAGATTTGTCTGCAATTGTGTTTATTGATGATATCTGATATACTCTCGATCTGAGGTAGATCATGCGAATCATTTACGTGTTGTCCTTAGAGTTCTTCAGGCTCGGGAGCTATATGCAAAATTTTCAAAATGTGAGTTGTGCTGAATTAACGTGACTTTCGGGGTATATTATTTCAGCTGATGGTATTTGGGTGGATACCCAAAAGATTGAAAGGCAGTAAAGACGTGGCCAAGGCCTACAATACCTATGGAGGTTCGTAGTTTTACGGGCTCTACAGGTTATTATCGAAGATTTGTAGAGGATTTTTCTTCTATTTTTGCACCGGCGGTAGAGCGGCTCGAAGTCGGCTAAATTTTAATGGAAGGATTCTTGTGACGCGCTTTCGAAATTTCGAAGGATAGATTGACTTCAAATTTCAGGACCGACACTTCCAAAAGGATCGGAGGGCTACGTTATTTATTGTGATGCCTCAGCCATTAGGTTAGGTTTTGTGTTGATGCAGCACTATAAAGTTATTGCTTATGTATCAAGCTGAGTTGCGAAAACATGAGAAAACTATCCAAACCATGATACTGAGTTAGTCATTGTGATTCATGCATTGAAGATGTGGAGGCATTATTTGTATGGTGTTCATGTTGATATTTATGCAGACCACAAGAGTCTTCATAAGATATTTCAAATAGAAAGAGTTGAATTTACGGCAAAGGCGACGGTTGGAGTTGTTGAAAGATTATGATGTAAGCATTCTATATCATTTCGGGAAAGCGAACATCGTAGTTGATGCCCTTAGCCGTAGATCTATGGGTAGCTTATGTGATATTCGGCCAGAGAAGAGAGAGTTAGCTCGTGAGATTCAGCAGTTAGCTAGCCTAGGAGTTCGATTAATGGACTCGGGCAATATGAGAGTTACCATTCAGAATTCAGCTATTTCGTTTTTGGTAGTTGAGGTGAATTTCATTATAGACTTTCCTCGTTCTCAGCGTAAGTATGATTTTATATGGGTAATTATGGATAGACTTCCGAAGTCAGCTTATTTTATACTAGTCAAAACTACATACTCAGCTAAAGATTATGCAAAGCTTTATATAAAAGAGATAGTACGCCGCCATGGTGTTCCAGTATCCATTATTTCAGATAGAGGAGCACAGTTTACAGTAAATTTACGAAGTCCTTCCAAGAAGGTTTGGGGACTCAGGTGAGTTTTAGCGCAGCATTTCATCCACGAATCGACGAACAAAATTTGCCGAACATACCATTCGGACTGCGCGAGGATATGCTACGGTACGTGTGTTAGATTTTGGAGGTAGTTGGGATGATCATATATCGCTTATCGTGTTCGCTTATAACAACAGTTATCATTCCAGTATTCAAATGGCCCCGTATAAGGCTTTATATGGGCGCAAGTGTAGATCACCAATTAGGTGGCTCGAAGTGGGAGAAACTAAGTTAATAGGGCTAGACTTGATCCAGCAAACCAAGAAAAGGTCAAGCTTATTCAGGATCGATTATTGGCAACTCAGAGACGTCAAAAATCTTATGCAGATAATCGTCGATGAGTCTTAGAATTCCAAGTTAATGACTGGGTATTCTTGAAGGTGTCGCCGATTAAGGGCGTCATGAGATTTGGTAAAAAGGGTAAGCTTAGCCCTTGGTATATTGGGCCTTACAAGATTGTATGCAAGGTAGGCCAGGTGGCGTATGAGTTAGATCTACCTTCAGACTTAGAGTCAATCCACTCAGTTTTCCATGTATCAATGCTTCGCAAGTGCATTAGAGATCCTTCTAGAATTGTACCTGTGGATGATGTCCAAGCCTTTGACAATTATCTTAAGAAGAAATTCTATGCGATTTTAGATAAATAAGTTCGAGACTCCTAACTAAAGATGTAGCTTCAGATTTAAAGTTCTATGGAGAAATAATAGAGAAGAAATGACTTTGGAAAGCTGAGAAAGATATGAAGTCTAGGTATCCATAACTATTTCCACTCCCGAGGTGGTTCGGGCAGCCACCATTGTCTTCAGTACGTAATGCTTTCTTTTGATGATTTCTTTGTCATGTATGGCCATTATTGTTGTTGTTGTTGTAGCCCTATGAGGCATTGTATATTTTGGGTTGTTGCAACAGGATGGTAGTGGCATAATTACAGGGGAAACTCTAGCGAAATATTCGTAGAATCCCTAAGAGACTAACATTCGAGAACGAATGTTCTTAAGGCGGAAGAATATTACACCTTGGAAATTTCGCGTCATTTGCATTATAAGTAAACCATTACACAAGCCTAAAGTGGACATAAATCCCTTTATAAGGTTAAGAAAGGTATTGGATAACTTTAAGTATGTACCTTAAGGTTTTAGAGTCATATGAATCGGCAGAAATAAGCTCGTTGAAGAAATTGGAATTTGAGTCATGTTTTGGAAAGATTTCGGATCATTTGAGTTATACATTTCTTAGAATTACCTTGATGGGGGATCTATAGGGCCCGTTATATGGTTAATGAGGTTTTATACAAGTGCCAAGAAGGTTCCATAAGGATTGGAGGTCAAACAAATCGAAAAGAACACATTTTTGCGAAATCGGGGAAAATGGGGCAATATGCGGCCGCATACTCAGTATGTTGGGCCGCATATTGGCAGCAAACTCTCCATTTTGGCTGAGCTTTCTTCCCAACACCACACCTATGTTGTGGAGGGAGTATGCGGGCTGCATACTCACCGCAACACGGAGCGTGGGGGCAATTTTCAGCCTTTTTAAATCCCAAAGGACCCCACTTTTCACAATAACTTTCCACACTTCTTTCCCCACATTTCTAGAGAGTTCTTGTGAAGTTCTCCAACATTCCAAAACCTTCCATACCATTAAAAGGGAAGATCAAGCTTCAAAACTCCAAGATAAATCCATGAAAGATGATGATTCCTGTTTCTCTCCAAAGTTGTGATAAACTTGGTCTTGAAGGAAGTTGAGTAGGGTGAAGTTCTTCTATTACAAGGTATGTTCTTCCTATTATTTATATGATTGAGTTGATGTACAGGTTAGTCACTCTTGGAAAGGAAAAGAATTAAGGTGGAGAAGTCATAAAGGGTTGAATTGAAGTTCATGACTATGGGGAGAACTTGAAAAAGGATTTTGGATTAATTTGAGATTAAATTGAATATAACTCCTTGAATATGGTATCAGGATATTATTATGGTTGTTTGGGAGTTTTTTTACAATATGGTGGAAATCGATAAAATATGGGAAGTGCTGCCCAAATTTCGCTAGCTCGTTAATTACACAAGTTTGGACTTAAGAGTGTTTTCAAGACTTAACATTAGTATGAATCCTCCTAAATGTAGATTTGTGGGCTTGGGAGGAGAACGTTAAGTAATTGAGGAGACGTAAAGGTATGTTAAGGCTAACCCTTTCTTTCCAAAGCATGATTTCCTTTCACGACCCAACTAGAGAATCATGACGGGCACCCGGAGTTATCCTACCGAGTACCTCTGAATATACACCTCATAATCATTTCTAGGTGGGCCATAAGCTAGCTCATATGCATCATACTCTGTAAGGACGGATATCACAACATAATATAATGGCATGCTAATTATTATACGTCAATATTTACTGACAAGGCTACGAAACATCTAGATACATACATCGGTCTACGAGCCTTTATATATACAGAATACAAGAATCCATAAGGACGGGGCAGGACTACGCCGTGCCCAACTATATACACAAAAGGGAAGTACTAATAAGCTGCAGGTCCGGGACATCTGAAGCCTTTCTGGAACTCTGCTGGTAAATCTCCTAAGGGGCGGGTTCATCTATCCGTCCACCTGCGGGCATGAACGCAGCGTCCACAAGAAAGGACGTCAGTATGAATAATGTACTGAGCATGTAAGGCATGAATAATATCATAATAAGAGGCGTGAAAGACAACAAGAATTAAATAGATAGCCTGTACATCTGATTGCCTCTTAAGGCGGATATCATGCATGCTAACTTTAACTTTCTAAAACAATATTATAAATATATACAAGTAAACTGCCCGACCATATAGGTACGGTGTTACGCTGCCCGACTGTATAGGCACGGTGTTATCATCATTAGCCCGCATCCGGGGCGTAAGCTGCCCACTGCAGTGGTGTGTCTGCCCGGCCGCCTATAGGGCGGTGCGATGTTGTACTGCCCGGCCATGTAGGCACGGTGTTATTAAAATACATACATAATTATAAAGCATGCATGAGAGCCCAAGTGAAAATTACAACTCTATCGGAGTGATGTAAGGTCGGAAACCTCCGATTTATATTATGGAATAATCATCATCGCTATATCTTACCTCGAAGGAACAATTCATGAGGTGAGATCAACAACAATGAGCAACTCAAGAAAATCATGAAATAAACTCGATAATCTCATAAGAGCATTAAAATCATACCTTTGGAACTTCTAGAAATAGAATCATCACCATCATTATCTTCATAAAACATTCTCATCTTTAACTTCATAAGAAACTCTTGGAATCATGAATCTCTAACTTCTGAGGATAAGGACATTATGAAAAACATCTCATCTTCATCATTATCATATAACACATCTTACCTCTTTCTCATAAGAAGCTCTTAAGAATCTTTGACTTTCAACTTTTGGGGTGTAATAAGGTCATGGAAGTATAGAGAGAAAATCATAATATAGGAGTCATGCCTTTGAAAGAAAGGGACTAGCCTTAACATACCTGATTGACCTCCTACGAATTAATGCTTATTTTCCCAAACTTGTAAATCTACATTCAAGAGAAAGTATACAACCGTTAGACTTATCGTCATATGCCTATATCAAGTCTTTAAATCAAACTCCTTCAGAATCTGCCAAAATTCGGGCAGCATCTCCCCTGTTTATATGCCTAGCCCGAAATCATAATTTCATCAACAAAACAACACAACAACCACAAACACACCAATAACATCATCCTTAATACCAAAATACTCCATAAAACGTCCCATATGATGTTTATCCAATTTTTCAACCAACCAATTCATTGTTCAACTATTTAATAACTTTATTCCCATAATTAAACCTAAATTAATACCAAAAAGGAAGATTCATACCTTTCTCCCGCTAAAATCTCGATATCTTCAATATTCACCTTGAATTTCCAGCAAAGATTCACTGTAATACGATATTATAATCGCAACTATACGCTGTCTGAATAGGAATTTGGGAATTATACCTGATTTGGGCTTAAAATTTGGTCTTGGGAATTAGGAAGAGTTTTCCAGAATTTTGGAGAGAGTTTAGGATGTTGGATGAGGAAATAAATAAGCCCAATTTTATAAGGTTCTGTGGTCTGCACGGACGCATAAAAATTGCCCGACGCGTTCGTGGGTTTTGGGCATTCGCGCGAGCTTATTTTTGCACTGCGCGTTCGTTCAGTAAAAAAGTTATAACTCTTGATTCCGATATTTTATCAGGGCCCACGACCTATGGTTGGAAAGCTAATTCAATTATCTACAATTTCATGTATGGTGTGTTTCCAAATTCCAAACGTCTAATGATGTGGCCTCTTTAAGTCAGATTACCCGAAAACGTATCCTTAAATCATCCTTTTGGAGGGCTTATACCCATATTTGGCTTAAGGGTCCTTCTTAAGACTTGCTCAACTTCCCATGTACTACTCATATAACGTTTTATATGTCCTTTATAAAACCCCAACATGTGGGCTTATGGTTACGAGGGCTACTCATCAAGTAACGTATTAACTGATTTACACCACACGGTCTCCAAATATCATATATATGTTATTATTATACTCATATAATATAATCTTCATCCCCAAACCTTGTATAACTTTACTCTCCCTTGAATTCATACTAAGCCGTCTACAGTCTTGGTAACGCAAAAATTTTCGGGGTGTCATATCCTTCCCCCCTTTGGTACATTCGTCCTCGAATGTTAAGCTCTTAGGGATTTCTATGAAAATTTTGTCAGAGTTTCCTTTGTAATTCTACCACTACCATCCCATCACAACAACCCTAAATATATAATGCCTCACAGGGCTACAACATCAATATTCATATTGGCCACACGCGACCAAGAAATCATTCAAAGAAGCATAACATACCGGAGACTCATATTTTCCTCGGTTTCCCAAGTCATTTTTTCCCTATTATTGTTTTTCCAAGAAATTTAGGGTACGT
>NW_026722583.1:0-7238 GCF_029784015.1 Lycium ferocissimum | reverse complement strand
AAACCAGACAATAGTAAAAACGAATTTTTTTTCAATACCATCATATGCATAAGATCATTATCATAACCTCAAAAGGTAAGTAAACCGATCGTACTTGAAATCGGGATCATAATCATATCATATTCTTTCAAAAGTCGTCGAAGTACATAAAGGAAGTCGCGGGACCCGCGGGACGGGTGTCGACCCAAGTCGGGCCCGCCTATGGAAAACATAGTCATCATACGTCATGGAATCATTTTTGAGCATATCGAAGCGATCCGGTTCCGTCTGTGAAAGTTACGGACTTTCGTAGTTCTCGGAATCATTTAGGAACAAAACTCTTTTAAAAACCAAACTTTTATGCAACTTTTGAAACTTAGTCATACAAAAGACATAAAAACAATATTTCATCATATCATGCATACGAAGACCAAGAAACAAATAATAATCACGTACATGGTCGGATCGCGAGTAGAGTTTCCTCGAGGCTCGTATCATAGCCTATTTATAACTAAGGCATGCCAAAGAAGGAAGGGTTGCGCTTTACATACCTTGATCGCTCTCAACGCTAATCCAAACTCGTGTGTGTCAACCTACGTCTCGGGCTGCCCAAGGTCTACAAATAAATCATAATATGCCAAACATTAGCCATAGGCATTTAGGCATTTAATTCCAAATTAGCCTAATTCTACGGTAATTAAAGATTTCCCCCGTAAATAGGCCAACCCGAGAATTTAACTCGCCAAATCAACAACAACAACATCAACAACCAACCTAGCAACATTAATAACCAATCCGAAAGGCAATATAACATTAATAACTCTCTTATATCGTTCGACAACATTCAATACTTTCAATTCAACGGCTTACATTCAAGCCAACATCAACGCTTATACATTCAAATACTAACCCGAACCCATACCAACAATACTCAAAGACATTTTAAGCAATTCATACAACATTTCAAACATTCCAAATAATACTCCCACTCACCCGAAAACTGCCCAAACCCGAGAGCCTCAACTATAACACATTATCATTTCCAAATCATGATTTGCACTAACAATTCACATTCTAACAATGTAATTCTCATAATTATACAAGTTACATCAAATGTACCATAACCTCCAAATCAGTGCGCAACAATTACAACATCAATTTGAGTCATTAAGCTCTCATTCTCATCATGGAATTCATAACGACAACAACTAAAACACTAAGCGATATTAATTCATTTCTTGTCACATAAATGGCCTACATTCGGCCAACACCTCCTACAAACATATATAGATGATTCTCATTCATTTCTCCACTCTACAACAATCACAACATGCTAACTATACTTTAATTCATTGCTTCAATACCACACAACACACACACACCTCACACGGCTATGCACTACACACACAACCTTCACTCCAACCCGCCATATTTCATGATTTTCATCCATTTTAACATACTACAACATGCGCCTCAACCTTTATAACACATAAAACATAATTAAATCTCACCTTTCTTCTTCAACTCCACAATTTGCCTAGGGTTTGCAATTGACACAACGAATGGTTGGATGACCCGAACAACACATCCACGTTACTTAGGGACCTCGGGTGGATTTGCATCAACGAAATAATTTTGGGATGGCTTGAATTGATCTTGGTTTTTAGGGGTTCTTGGCCGAGAGCCTTGATGCCCTTCAACTTCTTGGCTTCTTTTTTTTCTAAGTGTTGGATGAAGAGGAATGAATTAGTAGTCATCTTCTAAGATAATATAAGAATTATACAAGTGTCCGGCCCACATACGTGTTGGACGAATTAAAATTGTCCACAAATCGTGTCACGACCCAACCCCGTAGCCGTGTGACTAGTGCCCGAGTTGGGCACCCAAACACATTCGTCAAACCCGAATCACACACACTGCTTATGCACATATGAATATCAAACGCTTTCCAAACACATCTCAAACTCAAACACGTATATATACATATATCGAAAGCCGACAAGGTCAAATACGGCGTAAGACTCCGGCCTCAAAACATATAATGTACAAACACACCAGCGGTAGGCACACAACCCACATATACGTCTACAGGGGCCTCTAAACAAACCAACGTAATCATATGACGGGACAGGGGCCCGCCGTCCCCACGAACACACACACATATATGCAACGAACGAGTATATACAAGATATAGGCTCCGGGATAAAAGGAGCACTCCAACACGACGGGGATAGGTCTCTTGCATGGCGGGTCACCAAGTGGTCGTCCGTACCACGCGGGCATGAAACGCGACCCGAAGAAAAGGGGGTCGGTCGAAATATGTACTGAGTATGCAAAGCAGAAAATACAGTAAATAAATCGGAGTCACACTCGAAACAGAAGTACCGAAAGTAAGTACATTTCCAAATTGCCAAATGTTTATTTTCAAATAGAAAGCATGCAAAAGGGCACAGAAAAATATGGTCGCCCGCTGTCGATGGCGCCATAACACAGCATAACACCGAAGGTTTCGAAATCTCGGTACAACCCACGAACGCCACACATCGTCACAACACGTGCATAAGCCGTATCACGGCGATAACTCGCCATAAACGGAACCGGCCACATGGCGAGGTCTCGGGAACCGTAACACGACGTAACACCGAGAATATATCATAGTGCGCACGACAACAAAACTGCCCGGAACCGGCGAACGATGTACCAACAAACCGCACGAGCAGAGTCGTGAGTAACCATATGCATAAAATCATTATCATAAGTTCAAAAAGTAAGTAAAATGACTGTACTTGGGAATCGGGAAAATCGTCATACCAAACTCTCTCAAACGTCATCAGAAAAGCACAAAGGAAGGTCGCGGGACCCACGGACGAGCGTCAACCCGAGCCGGGCCCGCCTATGGAAAACATACTCATCACACGTCATACAACCTCCCACGACGATATCGAGGCAATCCGAGCCCTTAGTCGAAAGTTATAAGCGTTCGTGGTTCAACATCGTTTAAGAATAAAACTCTTTGAAAACCAAGTTTTTATGCAACTTTAAAATCAATTTTTCCAACAACATCAAAACCAATATTTTCTCACATCAACATACGAGTACCAAAAGACAAACGCGAATCATAGACATGCTCGGATTATGAGAATGGAATTTCCTCGAGGCTAGTATCGTAGCCTATATTGAACTAAGACATGCCAAAAGAAAGAAGAGTTAAGCTTTACATACCTCGCTCGCACAAACGCTAATCCAAATCAAACTTATATCTCGAACTCCCCAAGATCTACATGACATTAATAAATACCAACGTCAACCAAGCATTTAGAAATTCATCTCCGAAAATTTTAACACATAATCCTACGGAAAATTGGGCAGCACTTCTTTTATAAATAGACCAACCCCGAGAATTCACGCCAATTTCAACAACACAACAACACCAACAATCATTCCAATAATATCCATAATCAATTCAAACATATTTGAACACTAAAGATTCTTCTCCACACATTCCAACAACATTCCAATTATGCTTACCACAACTACATATTTACAAACCAACATATAATCAAACGAACGCATATTCAATTATCAATCCAAAACCATTCAAACAACATTCAAGAACTCTTTAAATAATTCATACAATATTTCCAACAACCCAACAAATACTCCATTCCACCCGAAATGGTCCCCAAACCCGAGAACTTCAACTTTAACACATCTATTTCAAATCATGATTCGCTCCAACAATCCATACTCTAACCATGTCATTTCCATAAATATAAAAATCACACTAAACACACAAAATCTTCCAAAACAGCCCACAACACTTACAATACCAATTCGAATCATTAAACTCTTATTTCCAACATAGAATCCACATAACAACAACAACCAAAATTCTAAGAAAATAATTCATTTCTTGACACACATAATAGGCCATATTCGGCCAACCTCACCCCTATATATACTTCATGATTTTTATTCACTCCAACACTCTACAACAACCAAACATGTTACATAGAACTCATGCACCACCTTTAACACAACATACACACATGCACGGCTAAACTACCATACACACGGCTTCAACTTCAAATACAAAACTTCCATGAATTTCATCCATATAACATACAACAACATACATAAACCTTCCATAACTCACAAAACAAGATTAGAATTTACCTTTCTTCACAACTCCTCAACTTGTCCAAAGTTGGCCAAGGATGAAAACGAACAATCCAACGCTTGAAACAACAACTCCACGTTATCAAGAACCTTCCAATTAGTAGATTTTCTTAGGAGAAATAATTTTGGGGAGGCTTAATCTTGGTCTTGAAATTCCTCTCCTTTGGCCGAATGGTTGGGGTTCTTTTGCTCTCCAAGTTTCTTGATTTTTCTTGCTAATGGAAATGATGATATAATGGTCCCTTAAGTCATTCCTTTATTACAAATAATGGCCAACCATGTGGCCATGGCCCACTCAAAGGTGGCCGGCCACATGGCCATAATTTACTCCCTCTCTTTCTTTCAATAATTGATAACTTTTCATTATTCCATCTTTGGTCCCGAAGTTTCTTTGATGTTTCCATACCAATAACGTCATACATACTTAGGTCACACGACAAAATCGAAGGTCACACGTCTCGACTTCGTATCCCGGAATGGTCTTAACCCTAACTTATCATAGTTAACCCGAATCGTCCCGACGTTCCAAATACGGGATATAACAAATTGTGTGGGCCAACTCCCACACCACACGGCCAAGCAAGGAGAAAATGCATGATTTTCAAGTTCCAATAATTCCAATTTTGGTCCTAAATTTTCCTAATTGTTTCATGCCAACAAATTCATGCACAACTTGTGCCTCAAAACGAAATCGAAGGTCAAAAGTCTCGACATTGTATCCCGGAATGGTTTTGTCTCTAACCTATCACAGTTAAACCGGATTGTTCCAATGAACAAAATACAGGATATAACATGGATGATTCATAACACATTTATAATCTCAACGTAATCATTTTCATGATTCATTCCAACTAACTTGTTCAATAATGACAATTATCCTCATATTTGTGACCCATTTCCTATACTCTTTCACAATCCATGTGTTTCAACCTATAAATACTTCAAATAACATGAAAAGGTCATGAAACGTACCTTAGATTATGGAGGAATATGCCTTAGATGATATTACACCTTTTCACCCAAAACCCTATTTCATCTCTCTTGGGTTTTCTTGATTTGTATGACTTTTAATGGGTTTCCTTCACTTGGTTCACTTGATTTCTTGTTGTTGATCTTTGATTTCTATTGATTTCTCATGGATGAAATGTTTGGAACGCTGTAGAGGTTTCTTGAATGGTGGTGGTGAAGAATGAAATGAAATGAAAAAGGGTCCCTTATATAAAATTGAGTTCAGCCCCGACCAAGATCTACGGACCAACATACGGTCCGTATGTTTTCTACGGGCCGTATGTCTGGCCGTAGATCTGGTCCAGTGGAGTATTGTATTCTGGGATGAATCTATGATTGGACATACGGTCCATACTTTTTATACGGCCAGTATGTCTGGCCGTAGATTGGCCAATTTTTTCGAGAGTTGTTTCGTCAACTCGTTTGGTCTCCGATCCTTATGGAACCTTCTTAACACTTGTTCATCACTTCAATACCAATCTAAGGGACGTTATAACTCTTACTTAGGGAATCATTCATACACCATTAGTTCAACACTCGTAATTCCTATCCGCTACTCAACATATGACTTGCTTTCCTTAACAACTTTCTTTCCTTAACTCGAATGTCTTTGGAAATCTTAATTAGGATCATCAAATACTATTTCTTACTTGTCCAAACCTCGTATATATCATACCCCTCACTCGTCTATTCACTGTACGCTAACGGGAAATTTTCGAGGTATAACACTTGAGGCCTGCTAGGCATATTCCACCATCTGTTAATTACTTGAATAACTTGAAAATTCTCAATATTTATTCCCAGTAGTCCAGAAAAATACTTCCAGATTGCTTGAGCTGTTGGTGAGTGCAAAAAGACATGGGAGGTACCTTCCACTTCTGGATGTTGACAACAATAGCATCTAGATGGGAATTGGTGTCCCCATTTCTTCAACTTATCATCCAGTGGTAGCTTGAACATCCAAAATCTCTACATAAAAAATTATATCTTTATTGGTAGTCTTTTAATCCACATCTTATACGATTCTTTTGGATATTTTCTTTGCATGAGCAACTGAAATGCAGACCCAACTGTGAATTTCCCCCTTGAGTCTAACTTCCAGAAAGCCTTATCTACTTCACCATTTTCATCTGGTGGATTAATTTCCTCAGGAAGAATTCCTCTTAGTAACTATTTATCCCATTTCCCCATTTCTGTAGTTTCTTTTACAAGGATGATTGTGGGGACACACTCAAAATTTGGTGGAGTAATATGGTACAGGGCTCCTAGTCCTGTCCAATTATCAAACATAAAATAAAAATTACCTTGTTGATGCTTCCACTATATCTCATGTTCCATCTTATCTCTGTGCTTAATCATCTTCTTCCACTCAGTGTTGTCCTTCCTCCAATAGATAATAGCTTACCAGTCCGTTAGCTCAGTCTATTTTGAATCTTCTCTGTTCTGTCCTTGTAGTGAATCTTCATTCTTCACCCATAGTAAACTGGTATACCCAAATATATGAATGGAAATTCCTTTTCAGGAATCTGAATGGTAGAAAATACCAATTCCTTAACGTTTTGATGTGTCAAGTGATGCATCTAAGCGACACTTTTCTGCTTATTGATCTTATGACCACTCGCCTTCTCATAATTACTCAAATTTCTATCACTAATCTCATATACTTCTCATTAGCAGAGGTGAAAATGATTGTATCATCTGCATATGCCAAATGATTGACATATGGACTGCACTTTGGTATCCCATATTCCTTGTAATCAGCCTTATTATGCAGTGCATTTAGAGCCCTAGACAAACATTCTGCAGCCAAAATGAACAAAGTAGGGGATAGTGGATATCCTTGCTTTACTCCTCTTGATGATTTGAAGAAACCATGAGCAACCATCAGACTGGAATACCAATTGTTTTGTTACACCTCGAAAATTCTCGTGTCGTTTGCGTCGTGAGTAAACTAACGTAAGCTCGAAGAGCCATGGAACCCTTATGAGGTTAAGTAATACTCTTAACAAGTACTAAGCAAGTGTCTAAGGGTTCCGGGATCAACCAAAGCGAAGAAAATAAGTTTGTTGAAA
>NW_026722582.1:0-7288 GCF_029784015.1 Lycium ferocissimum | reverse complement strand
ATGGGTTCTATTACCTCCCATCTTATGCTATTTCTCATGTTGTCTATTATGCTTTCATAATGATGTTGATCATGTTTTACATACTCGATGACATTCTTCGTGCGACGTCCTTTTCTTTGTGGATCTTTGCCGCATCATGCCCGCGGTGGCCGGGAGACAGTTTGATCCATAGCTTTATTACTTAGGGACTACATAGTGGAGCTCCATTTCATTCGGAGCTACAGCTTTTGGTATTCATTCTTTTGTGTACATACTTATGGGCATGGCGGGGTCCTGTCCCGCCTATATGATATGACTTGCTCTCCTTAGAGGCTCGTAGACATGTGTTTATGGTTAGATGTATTTGGCCTTGTCGGCCTATATTTTGGATATCATTTTGTTAGCCTCGTCGGCTTATGTACATCTATATGGGCATTGTTATTGATGATGATATATATGTATTGTTGCCCAAAACGGAATTAGCATGAATAATGGATGGAAAGTATGATTTAGCTACGTGGCTCACCTAGATGTAAATATGGAAGTATGATAAGAGGTGCCCGGGTGGGTTAGCACCGGGTGCCCGTCGCGGCCCTCCGGTTGGGTCGTGACAATTTCATAGGATCATGCCCAAAAAAAAGAAGGAATAACCTTAACATACCTTGACGTATATCAAATCGCCCAACTTCTACTTCTTGAACTTGTAAATCTACAATTAAGATAACATAAGCCTTAATTAGGCTACTTGCTTTGCTTACTAACCATCCCCAAGCATGTATAAAGTTTAATGAATCTGTCACGACCCAACCCCGTAGGCCGTGACTAGTGCCCGAACCGAGCACCTGCACACATTCACAAATCCGGTCGCAAACGATGGCTTATACCGACACACAATATCAACGCCGTCTCAAATTATATCAAACTGTTTCAAACACATCGCAAACACAACCATATATATCAAAAGCCGACAAGGCTATCAAATGGCGCAACGGCCCAAAACATATACAAAATGCAAGCCGACGAGGGCCGCCACGGCGAATAGATCGCCCGTAACATAATATATATACAAACACACTGTACGTATAGGCAAACCTACATACATGTCCACAGCACCTCTAAACGGACAAATGGAATCATATGACGGATGTGGCCCCGCCATACCCCCCGAACAAATATATACAAATGCAACAAATGGATATATGCCAAAATATGGCTCCGGAACAAGGGGAGCACTCCAAACGGCAGAGGGTGTCCTAGGCAATAGGTGGATCACCAAATCGTGCGTCCGTACTCGCGGGCATGAAACGCAGCCCAAGAAAAAGGGGTCGACGAAATATGTGCGATTATGCAAAGACGTAAAATGTAGTATACAAGTCTGAGTCAAAATCGAGACGGTACGTAAAATAAATGCATTTCCAAAATATCAAAATATTACTTTAAAAATACGAATCATGCATAGGGCACAGAAAATATGGTCGCCCGCCTGTCGATGGCGCCATAACACAGCATAACACCAGAAAGTTTCGAATCTCCGTATCCCCGTCACATATCATACACAGCATAATGTCGTACACAGCATAACACCAAATAGAAGTGGAACCCCCTCGAGCGAGGCTCGACGAACCATAATCACAAGATAACACCGGAGTATAACAAAGTGCGCACGACAACGAACCGGCCGGGACTCGGCGAAAAAGATATAATGTAATGCACGGCGGAGTCGCGAGGAATCATATGCATAAAATCATTGTCATAAATCCAAAAGATAAGCAAAATAGTCATAATTGAAATTGGAATAATAATTACAACATTTTCTTTCGAAAGTTATCGAAATCACATAAAGGAACGTTGCGGGACCCACGGACGAGTGTAGACCCGAGTTGGGCCCGCTTATGGAAAACATACTTGTCTAACATCATACAACCTTCTACGAAAATCTCAAGGCAATCCGAGCTTTTCTGTGAAAGTTATGGGCGTTCGTAGTTTTTGAATCGTTAAAGAATAAACTCTTTAGAAATCAAACTTTCATGCAACCTTTACAAATCAAGAATTCCAAGAACATAGGATCAATATTTCATAACATCAACATATGAATATCAAGAAACAAATGCGTATCATAGACATGCTCGGATTGCGAGAGTAGAGTTTTCTCGAAGTTCGTGTCATAGCCTATTTTAACTAAGGCATGCCAAAGAAAGAAGGTTGCTTTACATACCTCAAACGCTCTCCAATATGATCCAAACTCAAGCTAAATCCAACCTACGTCTCGGGCTGCCCAAGGTCTACAAATAAGCCATAAGATGCCAAACATTAGCTAGAGACATTTTGGGCATTTAATTCCAATTTAGCCCTTAATTCTACACAGAAATTTGGGCGAAGATTTCCTAGTAAATAGGCCACCCCGAGAATTTAACTCGGCCAAATCAATCAACAACAACAACAACAACCAACCTAGCAACATCAAAAACCAATCGGAAGACAATATAACATTAATAGCTCTCTTTCACATCATTCAACAACATTCAATATATATGATTCAATGGCTTACGTTCAAGCCAACATTAACGCTTATACCTTCACATACTCATCCAAACCCATATCAACAACATTTAAAGACATTCTAAGCAATTCATACAACATTTCCAACAATCCAAAAATTGCTCCAATCTACCCGAATTCAGCCCCCAAACCCGAGAACCTCACTTTAACACATTCCTCATTTTCAAATCGTATTGCATCCACAATTCACATTCTACAATGCTATTCTCATCAACATACAAATTACATTAAATATACAATAACCTCCAAATCAGTCCGCAACAATTACAACATCAATTCGAGTCATTCAACATTCATTTCCAACATAGAATTCATAACGACGACGACTAAAACGTTAAGCGATATTAATTCATTTCTTGCCATATACCATGACTATCTTCGGCCAACACAACATATGTACACATACTTATGATTCTTATTCATTTCTCCACCCTACAACAATCCCAACAAGCTAACTAGACATTAATTCATTGCTTCAATACCACACAACACACACCCACTTGCACGGCTAGAACACCATGCACACAACTCACTTCCAACATACTATTTTTCATGAATTTCCTTCATTCTAGCATACTACAACATACATACAACCTCTATAACACATAAAACATAATCAATTCTTACCTTTCTTCTTCAACTCCACAAAAGGCTAGGGTTTGCGATAATGAAAACTAGCGGGTTGATCGCTCCAACGACACTTCCACGCTACTTAGGGACCTCAAAATAGTGGGTTTGCATCAATAAAATAATTTTAGAAGGACTAGAGTGAAAGTTGGTTTTTTCAAGCTCCTTGGCCGAGAGCCTCCATGGGAGTTCTTCAACTTTCTTGATTTTTGCTAAGTGTTGGGAATGAATTAGATGACTTAGAAGTCATCTTTGTATACTAGCAAGACTTTTACATGTTTCTCTTGGCCCACACAAGTGTTGTTCCAATTAAAATTGAACACAAATTGTGTGGGCCATTTCCCATAATTCACACGGCCAAGGGCCAAATTGCATGATTTTCAAGTTTCCAATTTTATCACTTTTGGTCCCAAATTTTCCTAATTGTCCCATGCAAACAAATTCATGCACAATTCATGACTCAAAATAAAATCGAAGGTCCAAAAGTCTCGACTTTGCATCCCGAAATAGTTTTGTCCTTAACTTATCATAATTAATCCGGATTGGTCCAATGTACAAAAATGCGGGATATAACAGAATCATAGACGACCAGGTCCTTTATAAGCTTACAATAACAGCGCCTATATATATACAAATACACGTAAATCCATCCCTAATCATTTCTTTAAAAATAGTCTCATGCCACTACCTTACCCCTCATCAATCTATCACTTCCACAGAGACCCTTTCTTTACCTAAAATCACTAAAGCTCTTGATAAAGAAACTCAAATACAAGGGTAGGAATCATTTACATACCTTAAGGGGTTAAGAATCCCAAGAATCGCTTTAACTTCAACTCCCTAAGCTTCCCATTCTTGGAGAAACCCTAGAAACAATCTTCTTCTTCACAAGCTCGGGTTTACAAGGTTTGGGTCTTGTCAAATCTTCACTACTATGCCATAAATGTTGGGAGAGCAAAATATTAGGGTTTTATGATATGGGAATGATAGAAATAAGACATAAAGTCGTGGACCACCTATTTTTACTCAGGGAATTAAATGCTTCAGTGGTCCGGTTCGACGAGCGGGTCGACGACCCGTCGACGTGCTCGTCGACACACGCGCCTGCAGAATGCAGGGCTACGGAACCCTGTCGACGCCGAACAACGACGGCCCGGCGACGGGTTCGGCGACCCATCGATCTTGACTGGTATCTGCAGACTTTTCCAATTCGGTTCAAGTTACGTTGATTCGATTCGTTTAACTTCTAACCCTGCAGTTCACCAGGAATTCCTACTGGTACCATTGCACATGGGGTAGGACACTTTCTATCTCCAAAACTCGAGCTCGAGTCTCAATTCCCAAGGCATACCCAACTAGGAAATCATAAGTTCTACCATTACGAAGACGAGGGGTGTAACACCCTCGCAGCTGCTCTTGCACCCTGTTTATCCCTCTTTCTATTTCTGTCCCTTTCTGCCTGTTCAAGAGCAAGTCTCACTACTTCGTCAGCCATTTTTCTCTATCTGTGAAATGTTCTTTCGATTCCTCGGATCAAGATCAACTAACGGTTTTCCGAACTTCTAGTGCTTGGCATAAACGCAGAAAACCCGAAGTGACACAAGTAGAACAACAAAAAAGTAAAGACTTGAATAGAAAATAAACTCAAATTAGAAAAACGAAGAAATTTTTCTAAGTCCCCGGCAACGGCGCCAAAAACTTGTTGCTCCCAAACGTACACGCAAGTATACGTGGTCGTACAAGTAATATAGACTCGTTAAGTACTGATATCTATCCGGAGACTTAGATTCTACTTTTAAACTAATTCAAATCAATACTACTATTCAAGAAAGTGAACATCAAGGTGTTTGTTGTAACTAAATTAAAGCCGAAAAGTAAACAATTTATGATGAGTGTTTTTGTACGTATTTTGACAAAGAGGTAAGATTTATCGTACGAGAGAGAGGATCTAGGGTCGCTGGCTTTCGACAATCCAATTGATCTTCGAGACAATTTCACCTTATTTTATTTCCTGGGTTACTAGTTGACGGGTTAATTATACTTTATGATATTCTCCCGAACTACTCATAAGCCTGTAGATGTTACTATAGCGCCTATATCTCTATGGTCATCGTAGAGGTAACAAGAACGCATTTAATTCTCCGTATTCAACTAAGTAGGGCTAAAGGGTATATCTCTACCCTTAGTAGCAAAACGATTAAATCGAACAAACTCTATTTATTCTTATTACGTACGTGAACTCCCTTTCTCAAGTCCAATTCACGCACCATAGATAGTGTCTAACTATTGGCCAGATAATCAAATAATTAAGATCAAGAATAAATAAGCAACCCAAAATATGAAAATTTAATTGATAGAAATAGTCACCAAATCAACTATCATGTCTTTCGCCACAACTCTAGAATTAAGAAGTTTGGCTACTCATGTTTTTCAATGAACACGAAGAATTCATGAATAATCTAGGGTTGAAGAAGATGAAAAATAAAATAAAACCTAGAGAGAAAGTTATAAGACGCCTTACAAGTCTTGGAATAATCCCGACATCATTAACAATGAGAAAAATATCTATTTATAGTTTAGGGTTGTTAACCAAATAAAAGGGTCCTAATCCTACTTAAAATCGGATAAAATTTGATATTCCCGCATTGCCCACGCGTCGCTGGTCGAACGTGGGGTCTTTAGTGAATTCGGCTTCTATTTGTGTTGAGTTCGCGACGTGGGCTCAACGCTTGAGTGAGAAAATTCCTGCAGCTGATTGTTCTGTTAAGTCCACGCGACGTGGGCTCAACGCCTGATTGCCATTTCGTGTTGCATCCGCGACGCGGGTGTGGCACAATTGTTCCTGATTCTTCCAGAAATTCACCTAAGTGTCCAAAGCTTCTCTCGTTCACTCGTGTACATAGGGTCATCTCCAGAATCAACCAAAACTGCTTGATTTCTCGTCGTTTGTCTTCACCGTATTTAGATACAAGAAATATAGAGACATAAGCTCTAATACGACGATTTCATCATATATTAGGCATTAAAAGTCTTAGGAATGTGATGCAAAAATGACATGAAACATGATATTTGTGCCAATTATCACTTATCTTATGATTATCTATCATCTTAGGCTTGAATTAATGGTGCAGATGTATGGGTATGGGGACTAGTTGTAGAAGATGATTTTCTACGTTATCATTGAGAATTGAATAATAGGCTTTAAATATTAGTTTAATTGGTGATTCTTGCCAATAGTAAGATGGGATTTCATGAAGTAGTAAACCATAAGCTTGAATCTCTAATCTAGACTAAGATTGATTAAGGATAAAAAGGGGGATCGTTTGAAAACAAGAGCTAATAATTTGAGCGTTATGTTGAGGTTGTACAATGTGAAGTCGACTCGAGAGTTATGTATGAATTGGTAAGTTCTAGTATGTCATAGGCTATAGGGGACATTGTTTGGATGACAGAAACGAAGACTCTAGTGGTTATTGTGTTACTTACAGCTGGTGAGAGATGATATTATTTATTGTACTATATTTTTGTATTTACCTATATGGTTATTGAGCTTGAATATATGTTTGTTGGTTGGTGTTCCTGAGTAGTACGACATCTTCCTAAGGTAACGCTTATTTCTGAGATCTCTGAGTTAAATTCCGTCGTATCAAAGTAATAGTGATCTTAGTTAAATTAGTTGTCTAAGTCGAAAAAAGGGTTAAGTATGAACTTAGTGAAGCGAGTGTACGAGTCCCGTCTGTTGAGATAGATATGAGGAATAATTAATAAATTGATGGTAGTTGAGATTTGTCTAAGAGTTGATATATTGTTGTGACTTCTTGATAAATAGTAAATTTGTCATAATGTAAGAAATATAGGGATGTTAAACAGTTCCGATCGGACGAAATGTTATGAAGAGTGTCCTAACGAATTAGTCTCGAGGAAAAAGGGTAAATGAGTTGGAGGATGGTCCTTTTGTAGTATTAAGTAAGTGATAGAAATAGAGAGGTTCGGGTAAGTCCGTGATAAACTGTTACTTGGCTTGAATGGTTGATAGGTAAAAGGTTCACATAGTAGTATTAAACAAAGCATGTCGAGATCGAAATCTTAGTTCTTGATCACCTAAGAAAGATTGCTAATCGAT
>NW_026722581.1:0-7168 GCF_029784015.1 Lycium ferocissimum | reverse complement strand
AGCAAAACTATCCAAAAACATTCTTTCCCAAATGTTTGGCCCTTACATCAAACCCCAATGAATTTAGTCAAAAAAAAAAAAAGAACAAAAATTGTTTCGATTTTGACTTTACTTTTTACTTTGATTTTTTTAGCTTTTTTCGGTCTTCCATTCCCGACGAGGGTATCATAGTCCCCTAGTGTTTGTGCGTGAAGCATGAGGGAGAAATTGTGGGGGCCAGAGCGGAGAAACACTATAGAAAACGAGTTATTAAATACCCCCCCCCAAAGGGGGGCCTTTTTCGAGCTCACGAATTTAGTTCGGTTTTTTAATCCCAAGGAAATCGTACCTTGTCCCCTTTGAAAAACCTTGCCAAAAAATTCAATTCGGGAAAAAAATCGAGCTAAAAAAAAGAGTAATACGTGTTTTCGACCTAATTCTACTATCTTCAATTTTTACCCCCTTTTGAACTCGCAAAAAAAAGTAAAATTATTAAAATTCACCCACAACCCAAAACCCGGATGACCCAAGAGGGGAGTCAAACCCTCTAGCGACCAAATCCCCCTAAAACTTATCCGAAACATCCCTAACATCAATACCCCAAAATGGCACAAACTAATCTCATGAGGAAACATCCGAACCCCGAAAACCCGTATATACATATAAACAAAAATTCTTTTAAAAAAAAGGGTTTTCACTGGGCCCACCATATATACCGTACACAAAAGAAATAAGCCACAAGGTTCACGGCCCCGACACCGCACACAACTCCTTACGACCTCTCCGGAATAAAGTCAGAAAGGAGGGGAAAAGGCCCCGTCGTCCCCACCATATACATCCCAAAAGAATGGCCTCCCAAAAAATAGGGACCGCAACTCGATCGAAGGAAAAGTGCATCGATCGCCGCCGTATGGGTCCTACTTTTTTCCCACCCCCCTCCCGTTTCCCTCCGTACTTGGGGGCATGAACGCACCCCCCCGTAAAGGGGGAGTCGACGGAAAGAAACCGAATATGGATAAAGACAAATGTATAAATATGTAAGAAATCATGAATAAATCTCAAACTCATAAGCTAAACGATTTACCCGTAAACCGGTTTTTAAATAGTACCTTTTCCGCACCCGGGGTCCCCCCGAAATTAAAGTAGGACATGTGTATATATATAACTAGTAGGTACACACCTCATCGTCACATCACAGGCCACACCTTCACCCCCTGTCAAGTGAGCCTTTCTCATGTATATACTCCAACATCATAGGCCACTCATGTGACCGCTCATAGGCCACGCACTTCACCCCCCGAGTGTGCCTTTCACATATAGAACGTAATATCATAGGTCACACTTTCACCCTGTCAGGTGTGCTTTCATCGTACCTCTAAGGACTGAAAGTGAATGCATAATGCAAATGGAGGCGAACAATAGGATTCTCAATAATATGATGATGATTTGCCCTGTCATTGGGCTTACTAAACTAATACTACTAGGGTGAAATCATAAGATGTTTGTATATGGGAAAATACCATGGCCGAGTACGGGAACATCTGTAATCGTATTTCTCTTAGTACTTGTAAGAATAAGAGTAATATGGAAACTCTCTCTTACTCGTTTATCGGTTCATATCGTACGATCATGCCAAGAAAAAGAAGGAATAACCTTTAACATACCTTGATGTATATTAAATCGTGAACTTCTACTAACTTCAGGAATCTACAATTAAGATAACATAATGCTTAATTAGGCTACTTGCTTTGCTTACTAATCATCCCCAAGCACGTATAAAGCTTAACGAATCATAGATGACCGTACATCTTTAAGCTTACAAATGACAATACTATATATATCCAAATACACGTAAATCCATCCCTAATCATTTCTTTAAAATAGTCTCATGTCACTACCTTGCTCTTCATCAATCTATCACTTCCACAAATACCCTTTCTTTACTTAGAATCACTAAAGCTCTTGATAGAAAACTCAAATACAAGGGTAGGAATCATTTACATACCTTGAGGGGTCAAGAATTCCAAGAATCACTTTAACTTCAAATCCTGAGGCTTCCCATTCTTGAGAAAACCTAAAACAACCTTCTTCTTCACAAGCTCGGGTTCAGGGGATCTTATCAAATCTTCACCACTATGTCATAAATGTTGGGAGAGCAAAATGTTAGGGTTTACGTGCGGGGAATGATAAAAATAAGACATAAAGCGCGTGGACCATGTATTTATACTCGGGGAATTAAATGCTTCGGTCCGGTTCGACGAGCGGGTCGACGACCCGTCGACGTGTCGACGGTCCATCGACGTGCTCATCGACTCGCGCTGCGAATGCGAAGGAGTCATGGAACCACTGCTGAGCTGCACAACTGACAGTCTCATCGATTGGTTCGGCGACCCAGCTTCTCCATCTGACAGTGTCTGGAACTTTTTCATTTCAGTTCGGATTGCATCGATTCGATTCGTTCAACTTCTAATCTTGTAAATCACCAGGAATACCTGCTGGTACCATTGCACACGGGTAAGACACTTCTATCTCCCGAAACTCGGGCCCGGGTCTCAATTCCCAAGGCATACTTAGCCCAGAATTCATAAGTTCTACCACAAAACGAAGTGCCAGAAGATTTACAAAGGGTTAGTAGCTCATACCTTAGCAATAATATTTTTTCAAGTGAGCTACGTTCCAGTTGTTGTGCAGCTGCTGGCCATCTCCAGTTTCTAATTGGTATGAACCCTTACTGGTTATTCCGATTATCTTATACGGTCATTCCCAGTTCGGGCCCAGTTTTCCATCATCAGGATTCTTACTATGTCGGGTAATTTTTCGAAGCACTAAGTCCCTAACTTGGAAATGCCGAAGATTTGTTCTTCGATTGTAATATCTCCCCATTAGTTGTTTTTTGGGTCGCTAAATGAATGCAATCAGATCTCGCGGAGTTCGATTCGCTAAAATCAAGAGCAGCGACCGCCTTCTCTTCCGTTTGACTCGTTCGTCGCATACCGAAACCTTAGGCTCGGCTCCCCGACTTCCATAGGAATTAAGCCTTAGTAACATAAATTGGATAAAAACGTGTTTCTCGAAGATTTGACTTCGACGTACGCGAGTTCCATACATCCTCGACAAAACTTCCTTCCCATACTTTTTGACGACTTTAGTCGCTTCTAAGATTTTGAACTATGGTCTTATTTGTCGACTCCGCTTGTCCGTTGCACTCCTGAGATAAGGAGCCGACAAAATCTTCATCTTCTTGATCCGTATGATGAAGTCCGTGCACTTATTATTAATGAATTGTCGACGATTCAGCCATGAGTTATCTCGGCGGAATACCCAGGGCCGACAAATGATATAGTCCTAAATGAAGATAATGACCTCTTTCTCTTTGACTTTCTCGAAGGCCTGCGCTTCAACCCTTTTGGAAAAATAGTCAGTCATAAACAAAATGAATTGAGCCTTACCTGGAGCCCATGGCAAAAGATCGACAATGTCCATCCCCCATTTCATGAATGGCAGTGATAGGACGGATAGAAGTAACCTCCCCTAGGCTGGTGGATCATCGGTGCATGCTTTTGGCATCCATCACATTTCGAACAAAATTTTTTGCGTCCTCCTTCTCTATCCGGTCCCGGTAATATCTCTGCTCCGATTATCATTCGGACCCCGAGGCTTCTGGCCCGACCATTACCATAGGTTCTTTCATGGATCTCCCGTATCACATAATCTATTTCTCCAGACCCCAAGCATTTACCTAAAGGTCCGTAGAAAGATCGGCGACACAACTAGTCATCGACCAAGCAGAATCTCGCAGCTTTGGTTCGAAGGTACCTCGATTCCTTAAGTCTTGTTGGGAGCTTCCTTCTCGTAGTGTTACACCCCGCACTTTCAGAGCATGAGTACGACACGTACATCGCTGTAGTAATGGAGTGTCGGAGACGTCCTACGACGCTCGAGAAGGAGCCATGAAAAATATGTAACGGCCACGATAAAAGGACGAATACAATCTCGTAAGTCATAGTCGGGAAGAACTATTTGAAACCCCGAAACATGACCATTATTAGTATAATGAATGACAAATATCATATATGAAGAGTCTCGGAATATTTCAGATCGAATAAATTGAAGAAAAATAAGATCGACGAAAATATGGAAATCTTGGGCGAATTTTTGGAGTCAACTTTGGAGGCGCGTATCTTATAGTATATATTGAGTTTTAAGTGTTCCAAAAATACTAAAATGAATTTCGTTTGTGTCTAGTTTGTAATGCAAAGCACCATCGATAGGACATCGGAGTAGAGAATTATAGACGTTACAAACTGAATCGTCAAGCAAGCAGAATAAAGACCGCTACGGTGACGCCGCCCAACCGAATATAAAAAGGGTCAAAACCCCCATTTTTCATCATAAAAATGGTCCAAAATTTCCAAAAATTCTGCACACAAAGGGGTCTTAAATCCCACATAAAAGTGAGGATTTTTAGTGAAATTCAAGCTACGAAATACTAATCGAAGTCCGCGCGACGCGTAGACGCAATTATAAATTCGTTTTGTGACGGAATAGGCTTGGAAACAAGTGGATATAGAATATCTTGCCACTTTAGTAAATACAAGGTATGATCATTGAATTTCTTTCTGTATCAAGTTTGATTAAGGAATAATTGCAAGAATAGAGTTATAGTTTGTTGTGTTGATGTTGTTGAATTATGGATTGAGGCTTGAAGAGAATTTTGGATAAAATCTATATATAATTATCTTGTAGGATGTTGAGATGTTGTTATTGATGTTGTTAGTATTAATTTCGACATCTTTACGGAAATAAAGTTATTAATTAGTCGTATCCCAAGTTGGTTGGTTGGGAAATTTAGGAAACGAGTGTGTGGGCTTTTTATGGCATATGTTGGTGTTGGAAATGATGTTATTGCTATTGGTTTTGTTGTTGATGTATTGTTGGTTGTTGAATTGGAATTTCGGAGCTAGGCACATAAATAGGGAATCTTGCCCAATTTCGCCAAATTTAAAAGGGCTTTCATTAAGTGTTTAAGACGAGCGTATGACGATGATTCTAACGATATTATGAATGGTTACGTATGTAGATTACGAAATTGCGAATAATTCTTAAGAGAGTTGCAAGACGGGGAGTAAGTTGGAAGTCGAGAATTATCTTCCGGATGTTAAGGCTCGTCCCTTTCTTTCAAAGGCATGATCTCTAGGTTATGATTTCCATAAATGTTTCCATATGTTTCCTTGTTATCAAAAGTGAAGAAATCTAAGATTCCGAGGCATGATTTCCTTTACGATAATCCATAAATACTTTCCAAAATATTCGTATCTTCCAAACCAGAGGGTTGTGATTATGTGAGCCCTTAGGATGGTAACGACGGGAATGTTTTTCAATAACAATGATTTATGTCAAAGATGAGAATGTTATTATGATGAAAATGGTGAGAATGATTTCATGTTATTATGAGATAATTTTATTCACAAGAGATTTCCATGTACACGAGCTATATATTATTATGACGACGATATGAGAACGTTGAACTACTTCTTGATGTCTCAATTTTGTTCATGGACGATGACTATTTCTTTTAAGATTCCAAAAGTGCATGACTTGATGCCCTATGAGATTTGTGGTCTTATTCTATGTTTTCTCAGTTCTTTTCTCCATTGATAGTCTCACCTTAAATCAATTGTTCCTTCAAGGTGAGACAGGAAGCGATTGATAATTATTCCATAATATAATCGGAGGTTACCGACCTTACGTCACTCCGATACGGTTGTGGGTTTTGATCGGGCTCTTATGCATGCTTTATATATATGTATGTATTTTCTCACACCGCGCGCTATAGTCGGCCGTGCACGTAGATGTGCACACCACCGCAGCGGGCATGTTATGATATCGCCCCGACGCGGGAGGCACGGACGCGAGCGAATGATGATAACACCGAGCCTTAATGGCCGGGCATGATACTACTTATTTATCACACCGAGCCTTCGTGGCCGTGCATGTTACTTTCGCACGACGTTCCCTTTATGGCCGGACATGTTACTATGTATATGTATGAAATATTTTTTTAAAAAGGCTAAGCATGCATGACATCCGCCTTTTGAACGGATGTTCGTGTTATCTCTCTCACTCATTGTTCTTTTCATATCTATATTATGTTATTATTCGCCTTACATACTCGGTACATTATTCGTACCGACGTCGCTTCTGCGGACGCCGCGTTTCATGCCACGCGTGTGTATACGAATGAGTAGTGATATGGCTAAGTGTTCAATGATTGGCGAGCTCCGTTTCTTTCCGGAGCGTTGCCGAGTCGAGTATCCATGTCATGGTATGATGATTTATGTTAGAGGCTGCAGACGAGTCACGTATATAGTATGTAGTTTTGGCAAGCCGTTCGTAAGCCGATTTATTATCACGCATTACTTTACGGATCTCGTATGATTACGGTTTACTTGGCTTAAGAAAGACGAAAAGAGTATATATTTTTCTAAATAGCTTCCGTTATGCATTTCAATTCATGACCTCGGAAGTCCAGCGAGATTAAGAGTATAACGAGAGCTGAAGGGGTTCGCTCGACTCTAAGTAAGGGTCGGCGCCCATCATGCCCTATCGGGATTGGGGTGTGACTAGTAGTCTATGTATTTGTTAACATCCCATGTCAAGTTTATTGTATTTATCTCGGCGTGGCTATTTCTGCGGCTCGAAGTTTGTAACCGAACAACCGTGCTGCACTGAATTCCTCTCGCTCCGACCGAACCTAAGTTGGCCAATGTATCCAGCTTTCGATTGCTTTCGCTCTTCAAGACATCTTGTATAGTCTATTCTTTGAAAACAAAGGGTAGGACTACTTGAATTTTTCTGAATATCTCCAGATTCGTTCGTTTTTTACTTCGAAAACACCGTTGACTTAGTTCACAACCAGGAGGGAGTCACACTTTGCTTCGATGACTTCAGCCCCTAAACTCCGAGCCAATTTACAAACACGCAATCATAGCTTCATACCTCGCTTCCATTGTTAGTCAATTTAAAGTTCTCGATTGATTGTCGAATAATACCCGGGGGGCCCAAAAATAATCCCCTTGGACCCTTTCACGTTTTATGCTCCTCCGTGCGGGGGCCTCCCCCCGGTTTTTTTCGAGGTTGCAAAAACCTTTTTTTCCTCGGGGAAACCCGGGGGTAAAATTCGCTATAA
>NW_026722580.1:0-7331 GCF_029784015.1 Lycium ferocissimum | reverse complement strand
ATGGCCGAATGGGCCCTTTTCCCTTTTTCTTTTTTTCTCTTCCGTTTTTTTTCTTTTTTCCCTTTCTTAAACATTCCAAATGGTAAGTTGCATATATATATATAATTTCCCATCATGTGAGAGGCACATGCCTCTCTAGAATTTTTCTTGAAATTTTTAAGAAAAGATGACTTTATTTATTTTCTTTTCCCCTTTTTTTTTTTGGTCATCTTTCTTCTCTTTTTGTCCACATGGCCAATATGGCCTCTTTAGAATTTTTCATGAAACTTGGGTGAAATTCCCATTTTTCCCCTCGACTTTTCTCAATATTACCATTTTGTCCCTAAGCATTATTTCACGGCCCATTTTGCGAATTTCTCTTCTTGCCCTTAACCTTTCACAATATTTAGTACTAACAATAGTCATAAATAATATTTATAACGACTGGATCATTAAGAAAATTTACGAAAAATGGTCTCTGTACTAACTTTCCACGACGACTTTGGAATTTCCAAACGTACAATATACGGGCTATAACATGTATAATCAAACACCACATACACACACTACAACTCACGGCCACACCCCTACCTCCATATTCTTCATGAGTTTCACTCATTTTTATATACTACAACATGCACAAACATTCATAACATATAAAAGAAAATGGATTCTTACCTCCTTCCTTGATCCTTCACTTGGCAAGAATTTCTAACTTGCACAACCAATACTTTTCTTACTCCAACAACCCCTCCATGTTGTAGAGGTCCTTCCTTTTAGTAGATAGGCTAGAAGAAATAAATTTTTCTTGGACAATTTTTGCTTCCAAATTTTGGCCACCATGGCCGAATTTTTTTTTTTCTCTCTCTCTTTTCTTTCTTTCTTTCTTTCTTTCTTTCTTTCTCTCAAGCTCTATCAAATTAAAATATGAACACACACATATATATATAGCCCCATGTAGCATGTGAGGGGCACATGCCCACTCCTCCACTTTTCTTTTCTGAGATTTTTCTTTCTTTTTCTTGAATCTTTCTAAAATAAAAGATGACTCATTTTGGTCATCATCTTTCATTCTTTTGTCTTCACATGGCCAATATGGCCCCTTTTTGGAACTTTCTTGAATTCTTATGAAATGACCATTTTACCCCTAGCCTTTTTAAACATTTCCATGAACTATTTTGCGAATTTTCCTTTTTTCGCCCTCAACCTTTCTCGGTATTCCATATCAACAATATTCCTAAATAATATTAATAACCCACTTGCGCATTAAAATAGTTTTGAAAAACGATCTTACCTTCCATTCCACTTCTTCGAAAATGTCCGAGCGCACGAAATACGGGCTATAACATCCTCCCCCCCCTTTAGAGCATTCGTCCTCGAATGTTCAAACCGACTCCATGCGTCATAATACTACGGGAGGGTTCCGTTTATACCTGTTCCTTCTTTATGCCCGTTTCTTATCCTTTTACCTCGTTTTCCTTATAATCGAACCCCTTGACCTTTTCATAAGTCCTTGTTCGATATCATGGGTTTTCTAATTTACTGAACCAACACATTACCCTTGTCTTTCTCAGACCATCTCTTTTCTGTTACTGTTCATCACTACGGAAACCATGTCGGGGTACGCAATCTTTGTTAACGATCCAATGCGGCTGTAGGCTATTCCTTTATCCTCGAGTCTATCTCTTAGTATACTCGTTGTTATTTCGCTCCTACTTTTTCCCAAGTATTCTTGCGACACACCGACATTTTTGTACACTGATTCCAAGCTAATAGATTTCCTTTTTTGGTACTTGATAGTGTTGCGATTCCTTTTTAGGTCTAATATAATATGGTCTCCCCCCCCCCCCCTTTTGGGGCTCCTTATATGCTAACCGCCTTCGAGTACCTTCTTTTTCTTGCTATTTCTTCATATGGGTCCTAAAGCTCGTGAACTATTCCTTTCTAACACATAGATCTCGCCCTTTCCTAGGTCATCCTCTCAGAGCAGTTCTTCCATGCCTGAGGCAACCATACTAGTATGGCCATACATTTATTCCTTCATATATCTTTCAAGGCCAAAGTCTTATTATATCGTCGCTAAGCTTAATCACTCTTTTTCTTACTTCACGTTCCCCATCTTAGTCACTATTCCTTCCGCCTTGCTTATCAAAATCGGTCTTCAAACCTCGTACACTCCTTTCCTCGTTTCCTTTTATCACTTTTTATTCCTTTTCACATGTCTACTTTGAGTCCTTACCCGGACAATCTCGCGCTTTGTCGATAGTTGCTCTCGAGGTTTCCCTCACTAAGCTTTCTTACTTTTCACTTTTCCCCCGACCCGTTGATCTCCTTGCCTTCCATAAACTCACTCTCTTTCCTTTGCAACTATCTCCACACCTAGACTCTCAAGTCTTAAGCTTGTGGTAGAACAATAGCAACTTACCTTGTAACACTGTACCCTTTATTATTTATCGTCACTCGAACTTCGATATCCTTTTCTTGTTTAGCGCCTTCCTTACCGTAGTCCGGTTCTTTGGGACTCCTTGTCCTTCGATACAATCATGTGGAATATCTACACACTCATGTATGTATATATATATGCATAATTCACTAACCCACAAAATACTTTCAAACATTGTTCAAGCCTATCCAACTTTCCCGAGCTATGATACACTTTTTGTCTCTTCGCCATTCTAGCCTACCTTGTCTTTCGTGACCCCGTATAGTTCCCAATCATTACTCAGTATACTTTAATTTCCCCTTAGGTCACTTTTAACTTCTCATTTGTCTCTTGTATCTCAATTTGTAGGACTTTTGGTTTACTTTCCGAGGGTCACCCATCACAAATTGCTCTCCCACCCGAGCACGCTTAACCCCGAAACTTTGGTGGAATTCGGTGCCCTTAACACCGATATATTCGCGTCCACTTTCATATGACCTTTATAACATGATCTAAAATCAAATGAAGCCTTACGCAACTTCCGAAACATTTTCGTAATACGTCCTTTCTTTTACATTTACCGTTTTACCCTTTTCTCTTCTCAATATTTACTTTCCGCCTGGTGTATATCTATTTTCCCATTTGGCTCCTAGCTTCACGTAACAGAACAAATATATCCATCTAGTCTTACCTCTTTTGACTTCCATATCATCCCTCGCCCTTCTTCCGCCGATACTGGGCGCCTGCGAAAATCAACGATTAGCATAAGGAATCTTATTTCCTATGACTTGGCTCTATCGCACCATCAATGACGAAAGAAGTTCAACCATTCCTAGATGCCCCGCAGCCTCCTTGTTTATAAATGTGGCCGGCTTCACACCCATAAACAGGACTCTACCGGACACGACTTTGCGTACATCCCAGACCGACACCGCCTGATACCACTTTGTCACACCCCGACCTTACTAGGGTGTGATGGGCACCGACCCCATATCCGGGCCGAGCGAACCCGCCTACTCTTAATTTACATATATAAACTCTTGAATCAACTAAGAATAAAATATATATTACGCTCTCAATTTTTTTTCATCGTAGAAAATCATCATATGGCCCGTGATGAAACATAATAACATATCGACCGGCGAAGCCGTCTACAAAGCTGACACTCTATACCCACGACTCTGTCTGCAAAGTCTCTAACTCGAACATGACATCATAGCATAGGACTCTTGACCCGGCAACTCTCCAGAGCAAATGGAGATGCCAACTCCGCTGGAACATCTTCTATAATGGCTTCTGATCATCTGGGTGTACCTGCGCGGCATGAAACGCAGCCCCCGAAGAAGAGGGGCGACGAGCATTGTGCGAGTATGTAAGGCATGAGTAATATCACGAAATCATAATAGAGAACATAAAACATGAGATAGGAGAGTGATATAACACCGTAACTACGGTTGTCTACCCCGATAGATATTGTGCAAATTAACTTTACCTTTGGAGTACTATATAGACACTACAAGTAAACCGCCCGACCGTGTAAAAGTGTGTGTGTCGCTCGACCATATAGGTGCGGTGGACTACGCGCTCGAGCCATATAGGTACGGTGGTAACGCTTTCTCGGGCGGACCATGGAATAAAGGAGTAATCGTAATCCGAGTGCCCTTGGGCGGATGCCATGCGTGCTAGCTTTTAAAAAAAAATGTAAATATACGTAGTAAACCGCCCGACCACATAGGATCGGTGTGTATAATCGCCCGTCCATATAGGAACGGTGTATAAGCCCGCGTCCGGGCCTCCCCGCGTCCGGGTGTAACCGCACTATAGTGGTGTGTACGCCCGCCCGCCCATTGGACGGCGCGGTGATAAAATAAACTATGTAAATATAAAGCATGCGCGGAGAGCCAGTGAAAACTACAACTACATCGGAGTGACGTAAGGTCGGTAACCTCCGATTACATTATGGAATAATCGAGATCCGCCTCGCACTTCAAAGGAACAATTATAAGGCGAGACTATCAATCAAGGATAACATCACGGGAAAACATAAAACAGGGTCATGACATATCATTTCATATACTTTGAAACCTTTAAAATAGTCATTATCCAAAAATAGCTTAACATTTCATATCGTCGTATTCATAGTACGAACATATCCTTGACATACTCGTTCTAGTCATTTTCTCATACCTAGCATCATTATTGTCATCATAAAATCATAGTCATTGTTTTTGTCACGACCCAACCCCGTAGGCCGTGACTAGTGCCCGAGTTGGGCACCCAAACACATTCGTCGAACCCGAATCACACACAAACAAGCAATGCCGACACAAATATCAAACGCTACTTCAAACACATCTCAAACTCAAACACATATATACATATATCGAAAGCCGATAAGGCTATCCGATGGCACATCGGCCCAAAACATAAAATATACAAACACACACATTGCTATTGTGGTAGGCACACAACCCACATATACGTGCATGTGCCTCTAAACAAACCGACGAGAATCATATGACGGGACGGCCCCGCCGTACCTTTGAACACACACACGCACATATATATGCAACGAACGAGTATGTACCAAAATATAGGCTCGGGATAGAAGGAGCACTCCAACTCAACAGGATGGGAATCCTAAGGCGGCGGGTCGCCAAATCGGTCGTCTGTACACGGCGGGCATGAAACGCAGCCCCCCCGAAGAAAGGGGGTCGGTCAAATATGTCGAGTATGCAAAGCGGAAAATACGGTAGAATAATCGAGTCACACTCGAAATGTATATCGAAAGTAAGTACATTTCAAAATGCCAAATGTGTATTTTCAAAAAATAGAAAGCATGCAGAAGGGCACGTAAAATATGGTCGCACTTTGTCGATGGCGCCATAACACAAGATAACACCGGCGTTTCAAATCTCGGTACAACCCCAAACGCAACACATCATCACCACACATCATAAGCCATATCACGGCATAACTCCGTAAAACGGAACCCGGCCACATGGCGAGGTCTCGGGAACCGTAAGCAAAGATAACTCCGGAATGTATATCATAATGCGCACGACAACAAAACCGGCCGGGGAGCCGTGAACAGTAAACAACAAACCGCACGGGCAGTCGTGAGTAACCATATGCATAAAATCATTATCATAAGTCCAAAAGCAAGTAAAATAACCATACTTGGGGATCGGGAAAATCGTCATACCAAACTCTCTCAAACGTCATCGAAGTGCAAAGAAGGTCGCGGGACCCGACGAGCGTCAACCCGAGCCGGGCCGCCTATGGAAATCATACTCATCACACGTCATACAACCTCCCACGACGATATCGAGGCAATCCGAGCCCTTAGTCGAAAGTTATGAGCGTTCGTAGTTTCAACATCGTTTAAGAATAAAGCTCTTTTGAAAACTAAGTTTTTATGCAACTTTAAAATCGATTTTTCCAACAACATCAAAAGCCAATATTTTCTCACATCAACATACGAGTACCAAAAGACAAACGCGAATCATAGACAGGCTCGGATCATGAGAATGGAATTTCCTCGAGGCTAGTATCATGGCCTATATTGAACTAAGACATGCCAAAAGAAAGAAGAGTTAAGCTTTACATACCTCGCTTGCACACAACGCTAATCCAACTCAAACTTACATCTCGAACTCTCCAAGATCTACATAACGTCAACAAATACCAACGTCAACCAAGCATTTATGTTATAGCCCGTACTTCGTACGTTTGGATGTTGCGAGATCATGGCGAGAAGTTAAGGACAAGGCTATGTTCTAAAGTAATTTTAATGTGCGAGTTGTTAGGAATAGTAATTGTGGGCAATGGTAGTATGGAAAATATTGAGAAAGGCTAAGGGCAAGAAGAGAAATTCGCAAAAGGGGCCGTGGAAATAATGTGGAAGGTTGAGGACAAAATCGTAATATTGACAAAAGTCGAGGGGCAAAATAGGAATTTCACCCAAGGTTCATGAAAATTCCAAAGAGGCCATATTGGCCATGTGACAAAAAAAGGATGAAAAATGATGACAATTAAGTCATCTTTTGTGTTGGAAAAAAATTCAAGAAAAAGAAAGAAAAATCAAGAAAAAGAGAGAAAATTCTAGAGAGGGGCATGTGCCCCTCACATGCTTGTAATGACTACATATATATGTTCTTCTTCTAATTCAAGACAAGAGAAGGAACAAAAAAAAAAAAAAAAGAAAGAGAAGAGAGAGAAGAGAGAGTTTCGCCAAGCATGGCCATGGAAAGTGACAATGAAGAATTATTTTCTTCTAGTTTTCTTATCAAATAGAAGGTCCTTAACAACATGGAGTGATTGTTGGAGCAAGTCAAGTAGTTATTTGGATGATTTATCAATTCTAGCTAAGTGAAGAAGTTGAAGGAAAAGGTATGTATCCAATCTTACTTCATGTTTTATGCATAGTTTGTGGATGTGGTAGAGTGCGGAAATGAATGAAACTTATGAAGTTATATGTGTTAAGTGTGGCCGTGTATAGGTAGTAGAATATGGAAGTGATGAACTAATTTTATTTAGTGTTGATTGATGTTGTTATGAACGTTTTGAGCATGTTGTAGTGTATTGAAATGCATGGGATTCATTGAATTATGGATATGGTGTGTGGCCGTGTGTGTTGAGGTGAAAGACTAATTTACTTGGTATGTTTAGAATGTTGGGTTGTGGATTCTATGTAATGAAAAATGAATGTTTAATGATGCATGTTGGGATTGGAAATGTTATGGGCTGATTTGGAGCCTAATTTGATTTCAATATGGCTTCTTGTTTAATGAGAAATGATGTTGTTAGATATAGAAGTGTGGATGTAGTTTATGAATTTGAAAGAAGGAATTAAGTTGTTATTGTTTTTGTCGAAATTGTAAAGTATTGGATGAAGTAGTATATTGATTGAATCATGAATTGAATGGTT
>NW_026722579.1:0-29879 GCF_029784015.1 Lycium ferocissimum | reverse complement strand
GTAGCACTAGTTGGTTTGAATGCGAACGAAACATCGTCTAAATGTTTGAAAGGGATTGTGAGCGTCAGAATGCGTATTAAATTCCTTTGTAGACTAATTGTAGCTCTTGATATCTTGATATAGGATAAGTGCTATTGGGCAGCAAGTACAAGTTATAATACGACTAAACGCTAAAGGTATGTAAAGCTATCCATTCTTTCTTTTTGGCATGTCCTACAAGTAAGTATGATATAATCCAAGCCTCGGGGTAACTCCACTCTCTAACTCCTAGCATAATATGTGATTGTTATTCGTTCTTAATGTTGAAACTGTTGGTATAATCGAGTTATGGTCTTGTTATTTATTACATAATTGACTAGTATGTAATGTACAGAAGTTCTTATTCTTAAAAGGAATTGCATAGATATGCTTGGCTGTCATAAGATGTAACATGCTAGGGTGATACATGTATATGAATCCTAAAACGTTCCTTAATATAGTCTATGATGGTAATTAGGAAGAACTTAATATGACTAGTATTCTGATGCTTAAGAGTTGATTAGTTTACTTACCTATTGAGTCTCAAAAGATGATTTGCATGTATGTGGTTGCTTATTACTCGCTCGTGCTTACCGTATATCCTTCACGAGTCCGGGCCGGGTACGTTCTCGTGCGCGGTCTACTATATTATTCACCGAGTCCCTCACTAGAGGGCCGGGACACGTTATATATATATGATGATATGATGATATGATGATGTGATGATGTGATGATATGGGGAGGCGGCCAGGATGGCATATGATTCCTTATTACCGAGTCCCTCACTAAAGGGCCGGGACACGTATATGTTTATGTTTATGAGGCTATGATTTTAACTACCGAGTCCACTTACTAAAGGGCCGGGACACGTTATATATATATATGTATGATTATGATATGATTTTTCTTACCGAGTCCTCACTTGCTTTAAGGGCGGGACACGTTACATATATGTATTACACAGAATGATTATGCAGCTTCGATTACAAAACACTATATTGACATTGATATGAGAACGATACAGATGAAATATGTTCAAAGGCAAGTTTTGTGAAACTCTGTTTGTTGCATCGAGTCCTATACACCTTGTCTCAGATATGATTCTATCTACTATGTTTCATGCTTTTCATGCTCAGTACATATTCCGTACTGACCCCCTTTCTTCGGGGGGCTGCGTTTCATGCCCGCAGGTACAGACACTCGTTTTGGAGATCCGCCAGCCTAGGGTACCTACTCAGCTATTTCGGAGTGCTCCTTTGTTCCGGAGCCTAGCGTCGTGGTATAGCCTTGGATATGTATATATGTTGTTGTTCGAGGTGCACGGCGGGGCCCTGTCCCGTCATATGGTGTCGTTGTTACTCTTAGAGGTCTGTGGTCACATGTGTGGGTCTATGTGTAGTTGATGTTTTGTTGTGTGGACATGACTTGTGTTTGGGGCGTACCCATTTGTAGTGGCAGCCTTGCCGGCTCGCGTAGATATATGTTTATTATGGCGGTGTATGAAGGTAGCCCACTCGGCTTATGTTTTGTTGGGACGTTCCTCTATATATATATATGACAGCCTTGCTGGCTTTTGTGCGATATTAACTGTTAAAGGTTGTAACTCTTCAGGAGATAGGTAGCTTTGATATGCATACGTCTTGTCTTTATACTTATAACAGTTCGTTCATGCTAGTAGTGTATGACTATAGATAACAAGTGTATACGAGTGTCCAGCTCGGGCACTAGTCACGGCCTACGGGGTTGGGTCGTGACATTTATGCCTTAACACAGCGTAGAAAGCCAACCGTCATAGATGACAACTCCGCTGGGGACTTAAAGGTTCTAACCATAAGGATTCCAGTATAATATGAGTATTAGCTGTCATTGCATGCATATCATAACTCCGCCACTCCTGGCATTTATTTTACACTTCGCGAAGCACGCGGTCGTTCCTTCATTATAAAACTAAATTTTCTCTTGGAACCGTTATGAGGCAGGGTTTGTACGTGGTCGTCCAACAGCCCTAACGTTTTAGCCCCAGTTGTCTGCTCGGTTCCCGGTCATTCGTGAAAAATGACTTTAGAAAAACTAGGATAGAACTAAGCCAAATCCCTAGTGAACTTGAGCATGTATACCTTGACAGGCCTTGGGTATCTCCAACCTACCTAAGGCTCATTAAGAGTGACTACCCCGTGTTCGGACGGTCTACGACCCGAAAAACACCGCATCTCATTTATGTGTTATGTGGAAACATATTTGTGCCTATGTGATGAACCATTGATCCTATGGGGACAGGGGGAATCTTAAACGTGTTATGTTTTGTAGATGGAACGAAGAATTCATTTTGACATCCTTACTGAGGCTCCAGAATTGTTGAGGGCCTTGTATGACTGGCTGGGGGATGTTCACCAGAGAACGATCAACTGTACTTTAGGCCACTTGCCCTCTATTATGACAATGAAAGGTCACCTAGAGCTGATTGAAGTGTTGGCAGGGTTTTGGGATGATAAAGAAATGTTGTTCCGTTTCGGGGATATCAAAATGACTCCTGGCCTAGAAGAGATTAGAGACGCTATAGACAACAATTGAATCGTTCTGAGGAGGCGATACAAGCCGGACCATAATCTGTTGTTCCCGTACAGGCCCACCGTCAGCCAGATTATGAGATTTCTTTCTCTGATCGAAGCATCCTGGGCACAAAGGCCCACTGTAGCTTTTAGGGATCTATACTGCAGGTTCAGAGACGTCACCAGATACACCCTATATCAAAGAGAATTCAGGAGTCGAGAAGAATGGGAAGCTGCTAGACCTTTATCCTTTGCCATAGCCCTATTGGGCATTATGGTTTTCCCACAGGATGAGTCGTTGGCCAAAGACACCAAGGTAATATACATGGCCCATGCAATCTTCCACGGGATAACAAAAGATCAAGAGACGAGGTATTTTGATCTGGCACCCATCATATTAGCTAACATTTTCCAAGCTCATGACAAATGCCGAAATCGCTTCTGATACTTCCAAGGGTGCAATATGTTGCAGCAATGGTGGATCGACAAACAGCTTAACATGGCCAAGGAGGCTCAGGGTTGGAGTCGACAGAACCGGATAGACTGCCTCGTGAATTACTGTCCAAATCTCGGGTATATGTCCAAAAATTCCGGGGCTGAATTCTTCACCGACTTGACTGAAGATCGGATCCGTTGGATGTCACATCCAAAACTGTAGTTGTTATACCCCGTACTTTGTATGTCGGAATATTTTAAGTCGTTTGCGACGAGTTAAAGACAAGACTTTCAATTTCCGATTTTGTTGATTTTGCCTTAAAGCATAAGTCGTATATTCATCTTTCGATGGTATGAAGTGTTAAGAGTAAGGTTGGTGTTATATTTCGCATTTTGTGCGTATTCGGAAAAATTGGAGATAATTCGGAATGGTAAGAAATAAGGCTTTAGATGGATCTTACTTAAGGTGCATGTGATGTCTAAGGAAATATTGAATGTGAAATATTAAGAAAGGCTAAGGGCGAAAAGGGAAATTCGACAATACGATCCGTAGAAATATGGAGGAAGGCTAAGGGTAAATTTGGAAATGAGAAATAATTTTTCATGAACTACAAGAACTAGCTATGAATTGATTGGGCTTGGAAATTTTTAACAAAAATTAGGAGGCCCAACCGGCCATGGCTATGGCCCAAGGCCCATGTGGATTAAATAAATAAGTTCAAAAGATGACTAATTAGTCATCTTATTCATAAGATCCTCTAGAAATTTCAAGACTTGAAAAAAAAAAAAAGGGAGAAAATTCCTAAGGCCATTCGGCCATGACAAGGATTCACAAGAAACTTGGGAAAAATTCTTTTAAAAATCATTACCTACTAAGTGAAGGATCCCTAGCAAGTTGGAGTGGTTAGTGGAACAAGAAAAATTCATATTCTTGCAAGTTGGAAGCTTTAACCAAGTGAAGAAGTGAGGAAAAGGTAAGGCTAAATTCTTTTCTTGTATGCTATGGATGATTTTGCATGTTGTAGTAGGCAAAAGTGGATGAAGTTCATGGGAGAGTAAAAGCATGTTGTGGCCGTGCACCTGTGTGTGTGTGTAGGCATGATGATTTAATTATTTTACTTAGTATTTGGTTGTTGTTGTGGTGAATGTTATGTTGAGAATGGAAGTTGAATGATTTTGGCCGTGAGTGTTGTGTGTGTGTGTTAGCCGTGTAGTTGTGGTGTAATATGGAGGCAAATGAGTTAATTTTATTTATTATGTTAGTTGTTGTGTTGTGGATTTTATATTGCAAATAAGATTTTAATGAGCTTAATGAAGTTTTAAGGTGCAAATTTTGATTATGGTTGATGAAATAGGAAGATGGAAATGAGTTGTGAAGATGTATGTTGAATATGTAGAAGTCTTGAATGAATTATGGTTTGGCGGAAAGTTTGTATATTTTGCATAATTGTGAATATTTTGTAAGAATGATATGAAATGACTTTGAATTGTATTGGAATGATCTTGAGTAACAAATGAATATGAAAACATCGACATTGATTTGAAAATGCAAGTTAGATTGGGGGTTGTTGTACTATTTGGAAAATAAGACTAAGTACGCTAGAATGCGTTTCTAGTCGATGGTTAATGTTAATTATATTATTGTTGGTTTGGTTGTTGTTGTTTTGGCCAAGTTTGGATTTCGGGGATGTTGTATGTATAGGGGAGGTGCTGCCCAAATTTTTATGGACGGAGTATTGGTTGAAATTGAAGTCTCAAAGCCTTACAATTAACATTTGGTAATTGTGACCAAATTGTAGATTTTGGCGAACTTGAGCCTTGATTTTGGGGACGTGTAGGATGCGGAAAAGGTATGTAAAGCTCACTCTTTCCTTCTTTTGGCATGTCTTAGATGTATTAGGCTTGAATTCGAGTCTCAGGGGCATTTCTGCTCACGAAAATCCGAGTTTGATCCTTGGTACTATTCATTCAAAGATAATTGAACTATATCTCACGTATTTTGTTGGAAAGATGTTAAAACTCCCGTAATTTTCTTAAACGAACTCGGATTGCTCTGGAATTTTCCTGGATGCTTCCATAGGGTCTAATGTTCGTAAAATTACGTATGCCACCTCGGTTTGACCGAGGTGGGGCCCACGCATTTCGGGATCTCCTCCTGTCGCCCTGGTTGGTATGTTGTGTGATCTTGAGAAGAGAACTTTTGACTATCGCTCCGATTGCTATAAAATAGTTATTTTAACTACCTCATTGAGTTTGATAATGCATTTTGACTCATAAGAATGATTTCAGAAGATTGTAACTATTGTATACTAATTCCGATAAACCTGAAACTTGTTTCTGCACTTGCTGATGTTAGTAAATATATTTGGCCATCGAATTTGGAAGGCAACTTAATTATTTATTTACTCATATGCATGTGACCTTGATACGTGATTATGATCTCTGAAGTCCAGTTTGATATGTTTTCGAATAATGTTCGGAAAAGAACCCGATTTAACTATTGTCTTGGTTTTAAAGGGATGGTGTGCCTTGGTTGTTCGTTGAGTTTGTAATAAAAGAAATTATATACGTATGGTCGCTTACGATTCTGCTCGTGTGTATTGTTATTACCTCTTTCGCCGAGTCCGGGCCGGTATGTGTGATATTGTCCGTCGGATACTTGACCGCGGGCCGTGCCATGACCGTGGATACTTGGCCGCGGCATGTGTACGTGTGATATCGTCCGCCGGATACTTGACCGCGGGCCGTGACGTGACCGGGATTCTTGACCGCGGTATGTATGTATGTGTATGTGTGTGTATATTTATATATTTGTGATATTAACCGCCGGGTTCCCGGCCGCGGTATACTTATAATTGTGACATTAACGGCCGGGTTCCTGGCGCGGTATACTTATATATTTATGATATTAGCCGCCGGGTTCCCTGGCGCGGTATATGTGTGTATGCATGTACGTGATATTACCGGGTTCCTGGCCGCGGTATGTGTGTATGATTTGTGTATGTATGACTTGGAGGTCAGATGGAAGAACGTTGGTATTTGGACTATTATGCTCGCGTTTGGTACACTTTATTTCGTTTTCTGTATTTTCTGCTTTGCATACTCAGTACATATTCCGTACGACCCCGCTTTCTTCGGGGTCGCGTTTCATGCCGCGCGGTACCCACGGATGAGCGATGATGTTAGCGAGAAGATGTTCCTTTGGGTTGGCGAGCTCCATTTCCTCCGGAGTGCTGCCGAGTCAGAATGCTTTGTACGGTATTCGGAGTTATGTTAGAGACTTTGCAGACAGTGTCGTGTGTATGAAATGTTCGTTTGTAAACGGCTATGTAAGCCTATGTATTAGTACGCATTGTGTTATGAACCTCATGTGTTTATAGATTCTCTATGGTTACGAATTCTGTTTGATTTGAAAAGATGAAAGGCATGTGTGTTTTCCGAAAAAAAAATTTCACCCTGTGCTTATGTTATGCTTTGTGGGCCCGTATGGCTATGAGTATTATGAGAGTCTCGCGGGTTCGCTCGGCCCTAGGTAAGGGTCGGGTGCCCATCACACCCTATCGGAAATCGGGGTGTGACAAAGTGGTATCGAAGCAGGTGTCCGTCCTAGGGGTTATCGCAAAGTCGTGTCCGGTAGAGTCTTGTTTATGGTGTGTTGCGCGCCACATTTATAAACGAGAGGCTACGGGGCATTTAGGATGGTTACTCTTCTTTCATCTGAGATCGTGCCATAGAGCCAAGTCATAGGAGATGGGACTCCTTACGCTGATTTGTGATTGCAGCTGAAGAATGACACTGATAGAAGAAAGTAAGTGATGATGTTGGAAGTCATAAAGTACGCAGGTAAGTAAAGGCATGAGAAATGAATATTGGCAAAGATATGGGACTTGCGATCGAAATACAAGTTGAAGACTAAAGGGGGAAAGTAAACAAGAAAGTGTAACGGGTTTGAGTTGGGCATACGAGGTATGTTTGTTATTTCGTACGCTTGTTGATATTGGGAGCCCGTGTGGCGCGAGATGATATGATATGTATATATGTATATTGGCCCCGTGAGGCATTGTTGGTATTTTCGTGCACGTTTTGAGATAATGGGAAATGCAGAGGAAACTCTGCCGAAATTTTTCTAGAAATAATGAAAGGAGAATGAGATATGGGTTTGTAATACGACTTGAAAGGTCGTGTCCACCGTAATGGTAAGATTTGACTAAGCTACGAGTACGACTGATATCAAGGAAGAAGTACTAGTATGCGTAAGACAAGAGTAAGGAAGGGTTTGAGTTAGAGATTAAGGGACGACACGAGATAATGTGCCTGGAATGTTATAAGTCGGGTAAAGGGAATTACAAAAAGGAAAAGTTTGAATCAAGATTCTTAAGACCCTATACGATTAGTTGAACATTCGAGGACGAATGTTCTAAAGGGGGAAAAGGATGTTATACCCCGTACTTTGTATGTCGGAATATTTTAAGTCGTTTGCGACGAGTTAAAGACAAGACTTTCAATTTCCGATTTTGTTGATTTTGCCTTAAAGCATAAGTCGATATTCATCTTTCGATGGTATGAAGTGTTAAGAGTAAGGTTGGTGTTATATTTCGCATTTTGTGCGTATTCGGAAAAATTGGAGATAATTCGGAATGGTAAGAAATAAGGCTTTAGATGGATCTTACTTAAGGTGCATGTGATGTCTAAGGAAATATTGAATGTGAAATATTAAGAAAGGCTAAGGGCGAAAAGGGAAATTTGCCAATACGATCCGTAGAAATATGGAGGAAGGCTAAGGGTAAATTTGGAAATGAGAAATAATTTTTCATGAACTACAAGAACTAGCTATGAATTGATTGGGCTTGGAAATTTTTAACAAAAATTAGGAGGCCCAACCGGCCATGGCTATGGCCCAAGGCCCATGTGGATTAAATAAATAAGTTCAAAAGATGACTAATTAGTCATCTTATTCATAAGATCCTCTAGAAATTTCAAGACTTGAAAAAAAAAAAAAAAAGGGAGAAAATTCCTGGCCATTCGGCCATGACAAGGATTCACAAGAAACTTGGGAAAAATTCTTTTAAAAATCATTACCTACTAAGTGAAGGATCCCTAGCAAGTTGGAGTGGTTAGTGGAACAAGAAAAATTCATATTCTTGCAAGTTGGAAGCTTTAACCAAGTGAAGAAGTGAGGAAAAGGTAAGGCTAAATTCTTTTCTTGTATGCTATGGATGATTTTGCATGTTGTAGTAGGCAAAAGTGGATGAAGTTCATGGGAGAGTAAAAGCATGTTGTGGCCGTGCACCTATGTGTGTGTGTAGGCATGATGATTTAATTATTTTACTTAGTATTTGGTTGTTGTTGTGGTGAATGTTATGTTGAGAATGGAAGTTGAATGATTTTGGCCGTGAGTGTTGTGTGTGTGTGTTAGCCGTGTAGTTGTGGTGTAATATGGAGGCAAATGAGTTAATTTTATTTATTATGTTAGTTGTTGTGTTGTGGATTTTATATTGCAAATAAGATTTTAATGAGCTTAATGAAGTTTTAAGGTGCAAATTTTGATTATGGTTGATGAAATAGGAAGATGGAAATGAGTTGTGAAGATGTATGTTGAATATGTAGAAGTCTTGAATGAATTATGGTTTGGCGGAAAGTTTGTATATTTTGCATAATTGTGAATATTTTGTAAGAATGATATGAAATGACTTTGAATTGTATTGGAATGATCTTGAGTAACAAATGAATATGAAAACATCGACATTGATTTGAAAATGCAAGTTAGATTGGGGGTTGTTGTACTATTTGGAAAATAAGACTAAGTACGCTAGAATGCGTTTCTAGTCGATGGTTAATGTTAATTATATTATTGTTGGTTTGGTTGTTGTTGTTTTGGCCAAGTTTGGATTTCGGGGATGTTGTATGTATAGGGGAGGTGCTGCCCAAATTTTTATGGACAGGTATTGGTTGAAATTGAAGTCTCAAAGCCTTACAATTAACATTTGGTAATTGTGACCAAATTGTAGATTTTGGCGAACTTGAGCCTTGATTTTGGGGACGTGTAGGATGCGGAAAAGGTATGTAAAGCTCACTCTTTCCTTCTTTTGGCATGTCTTAGATGTATTAGGCTTGAATTCGAGTCTCGGGGGCATTTCTACGCTCACGAAAATCCGAGTTTGATCCTTGGTACTATTCATTCGCCGAACTATATCTCACATGTTTGTCGGAAAGATGTTAAAACTCCCGTAATTTTCTTAAACGAACTCGGATTGCTCCGAATTTTCCTGGATGCTTCCATAGGGTCTAATGTTCGTAAAATTACGTATGCCACCTCGGTTTGACCGAGGTGGGGCCCACGCATTTCGGGATCTCCTCCGTGGTTGGTATGTTGTGTGATCTTGAGAAGAGAACTTTTGACTATCGCTCCGATTGCTATAAAATAGTTATTTTAACTACCTCATTGAGTTTGATAATGCATTTTGACTCATAAGAATGATTTCAGAAGATTGTAACTATTGTATACTAATTCCGATAAACCTGAAACTTGTTCTCGCACTTGCCGATGTTAGTAAATATATTTGGCCATCGAATTTGGAAGGCAACTTAATTATTTATTTACTCATATGCATGTGACCTTGATACGTGATTATGATCTCTCTCGAAGTCCGCTTTGATATGTTTTTCGAATAATGTTCGGAAAAGAACCCGATTTAACTATTGTCTTGGTTTAAAGGGATGGTGTGCCTTGGTTGTTGTTGAGTTTGTAATAAAAGAAATTATATACGTATGGTCGCTTACGATTACGCTCGTGTGTATTGTTATTACCTCTTTCGCCGAGTCCCGGCCGGTATGTGTGATATTGTCCGCCGGATACTTGACCGCGGGTACGTGCCACGACCGCCGGATACTTGGCCGCGGCACGTGTACGCGTGATATCGTCCGCTGGATACTTGACCGCGGGCTGTGACGTGACCGCTGGATTCTTGACCGCGGTATGTATGTATGTGTAGCTGTGTATATTTATATATTTGTGATATTAACCGCTGGGTTCCTGGCCGCGGTATACTTGTATAATTGTGACATTAACCGCTGGGTTCCTGGCCGCGGTATACTTATATATTTATGATATTAGCCGCTGGGGTTCGGCGCGTATATGTGTGTATGCATGTACGTGATATTACCGCTGGGTTCCTGGCCGCGGTATGTGTGTATAATTTGTGTATGTATGACTTGGAGGTCAGATGGAAGAACGTTGGTATTTGGACTATTATGCTCGCGTTTGGTACACTTTATTTCGTTTTACGTATTTTCTCGCTTGCATACTCGGTATATATTCCGCATCGACCCCCTTTCTTCGGGGGCTCGCGTTTCATGCCGCAGTGTACCCGCGAGATGAGCATGATGTTAGCAGAAGATGTTCGGGCCGGGTTGGCGAGCTCCATTTCCTCCGGAGGCCGCCGAGTCGAATGCTTTGTACGGTATTCGGAGTTATGTTAGAGACTTGCGTGCAGTGTCGTGTGTATGAAATGTTCGTTTGTAAACCATGTAAGCCTATGTATTAGTACGCATCGTGTTATGAACCTCATGTGTTTATAGATTCGCTATGGTTACGAATTCGTTTGATTTGAAAAGATGAAAAGGCATGTGTTTTTCCGAAAAAAAAAATTTCACCCCGTGCTTATGTTATGTTTTGTGGGCCCAGTATGGCTATGAGTATTATGAGAGTCTGCGGGTTCGCTCGGCCCTAGGTAAGGGTCGGGTGCCCATCACACCCTATCGGAAATCGGGGTGTGACAGTAGTGGTTCGAGATAAGAATTTCCTCTTTTTTTCGCTAGTCGGGATTTGAGGAATCCATCCAGGGTTTTGAGACAATTCGACAGGAGACAAGTGATACCCCAAGTAGGAAACTCCGAGCAGTTCATCATTGAACACACCGAATAGAAAATCAGGCACGCCGAGGTAATCTTCAGAGAATGGAATGGTCGTGTGAGCTGGGGCCTAGATACTCTAGCTCCTGACAGGTTCGAAGCAGGGTGTTACCCCGAGTACCGAGCATGGCTCCAGGGACACTTGGCTCTGAAGCCTGCGCCAGAACCCGTACCTCCCCAGGATGCCCAAGAAGAGGAACGCATGAAAGAATGCTTAGAAGGTATAGACGAGCATTTGGCTAGAGTCCTAGAAGAAACACACCCGGTGATTGTCAGAATGGAGCTCTATCAAGCACGTCTTTATATCCAGACCACCCTCCGAAGGTTCAAGAAGGCCTGAACGAACCAAGCCTCGAAATCAGCCACTGGAGGACCTCGTTGATTGCTAATTTTTTTTTTCTTTTTACATATATGTAAGCCCTATGTCGGCTTTTGTCATTACTTTTGTAATCCCTACGGGAAAGGATATTATTATTATCAATTATGATGACTTTTTAGGGGAAATAGTTCACCCTCACAAATGGCACCTGCATGTTTCAAACGACTAGAAAAGCCTTGACTCAAGGGGCCTGAGGAACGCGAGTAGTATAAATGACTGTAAATTACATCCTTATCTGCTACGTGCTTCGTATGCTTAACTGTTGTGTGTACGATCGTGTATTAAGCTTGGGTACCATTGATCCAATAATCTAAACTACATACCCAAAAGAAAAACCATGAGGTTTGAAACTTACCCAAACTTATCTCCACTGAAGGTTGACTTGCAATGGCGAACCAAGGAAGGCAAGAAGCACGGACTCTGGGAGAGACGGCTGAGATGCTACGAGCCAAAGTACTGCTGATGGAGAAACACCTCCATGAAATAGGGAAAAACATTGAGGAGGTAGATGGATTACTGGACATGGTTGGGAATCCGCCAGGGGGCATTCCCCAAGAACAGTATTACGAAAACGTCCCCTAAGAGGTGAGGTAGTTGGTGTTGAACTACATACCACTAGAAAGAAGACCTGTAACAACCAAGAAAGGAACCCCCGAGGGAGCCAACAAAGAACAAAGGGTCGGTTCAGACCCATGGGTTTTTACACCAGACCCATAGGAGGGAGCAGAGCCCTAGAAGGAGGACCCTGAACCAGTTGAGGAAGAACAGCCAGAGGAGAAAGAAGAGCCGGAGGAAGAAGAAGAGGAACCGGAGGAAGAGGAGGAAGAGCCTCAGGACATGGAAGAGCCTATCGACATAGAGGCCGAAAGAGCAGAGACTAGGGGTTTTTATATCATTTAACTGCCCCAGTCACTCCCCGATCACCGCTTCCCCGTTCACTCAGTCCGCTTCAGAGGGTCTGCCCCAGCGGTCCCTTGATCGCTACATGGTCATACCAAAAAGCACAGACTGCTTTAGAGATAGGGTGACCGCTTCAGCGATACCACTGCCACGGTGATGGTGCTGCCAAAGTGGGCACCAGACACCAGAAACTTTCCCAAGTTTCACCCTTCAACTCGAATTTCCCGAGGCCATCTGTGTCACGACCCAGTTTGGCTAAATCGTACGGCCACTTACCTTTCCTACCCCGGTAAGCGAACCCTCAACAAAACAATAATAAAGGCATAAATAAATAAATCAATTGAGCGGTAGAGAATAAATCACGTAAGTCATACGATAATAGTGTCGAAGATAGTGAGAAAATTAGAAATACACCCAGGGTCTAGTCTAATCCATACAAGAGCATCTAAATGAAAATATACAAGTCTGGAATATAATAATACATCAAATCTGTGTATGTGTCAGAATGGAAAAGTAAGACATAATAAGAGGAGTCTTTAAGGCAGCGAATGTCTCGTGCTTACCCTGGAAACTCGAAGCTGTACTGATAGCGACTATCAGCCACGGGAGATGGAAGCGGATCCAACCTGGAACTCTGCATTCATAAAAGAATGCAGCTAGTGCAGGTTAGTACAAAATCATAGTACTAGTAGGTACCATTGGCCGACTAAGTATAGCTAACATAATTCAAACAATAAAGCAGGATAGGCAGATAAATCAACAAGTATAAGTCAAACACAAACCAGAACTAAGTGTCTGTCATCACCTAGGTTGAAGCATCTAAACCCAAGTGGACCAAGTCTCACTATATTCAATCCGAAATCAACAACACAAGTAAATCACCGGATCTTCACAATATAAGCCAAAATGCAATGCAATGCAATGATGTAAGGATGCTAATGCAATGCAATGCTGTGTACACATGTACTCTGGACGGAAGTATCGATGTCTCGGTAGCACAACCCATGGGGGACCCGCGAAGTCCATGTACTCACTCAATCCATGATTCCGGGACAATCATGAGACATTGGATTCTCACATCACTCGACACAATCCACGATTCTGTGACAACCATCGGACATCGGATTACTCATATCACTCGCACAGAATCCACGATTTCGGGATGACTATCGGACATCGGACTACTCACATCACTCTCATGCAAACTGAGCTCAGCTCATCACAGTGATATCAATAATGTATCAACAATATATCATGAGAGATGTGAATGTGTGCGATGTATGAGTCAACATGACTAATCAGATCAATATCACGAGTACTAAGCATGGGTACGCCAACAATATCATGAAAGACTACGTGAGTCATATAGAATACTATCCTTGTATCAACATCAACAAGTGGGGTACCATAATATAATGAAGAGGATATATTAATTGTCTCCAACATCTAGTATCACTACGCGGCATCAAGCCCACAACAATGGAACAAATCGAATCACAACACAATGCGGTAGCTAGCCCCAATTGTTACACCTTGCATTTTGAGCCTTTGGATATTCCGAGTCATGGCGGAAAGTTTAGGGCAAGGTCATTTTTTTTCGGTTTCGTTGTAATGCGTAAGTCGTTGAAAAATATTATTAGAGTGGAAATATTGATAAAGACTAAGGACAAAAAGGGAAATTTGCAAAATGGCATTATGGTAATTTTGTGAAAAGGCGAGGGGCAAAATGGTCATTTCACGAAAGTTCAAGAAATTTCAAAAGGGGCCATGTTGGCCATGTGAGAAAAAGGGATGACCAAAATAAGTCATCCTTAAAAAGAATAAAAGTTCTAGAGAATGGAAAAAGAAGAGAAAATTCTAGAAAATAAAATAAGATAAAAGAAAGGAAAAAATCTAGAGAGGCATGTGCCCCTCACATGCATGCAACATGCTTATATATATATGAGAGATGAATATTTATTCATGATTCCATAAGCAAGAAAGAAAAGAAAGAGAGAGGGAGAGGAAAGGGCAGTCTATTCCTACCATGGCCAGAAAGTGGCCATTGGAAATCTTGCTCCAAAATTTATTTTTTCACGTATTCCTACCAATTAGAAGGCCCTCGACGTGGAATGATTGTTGGAAGAAGGAAACTACTCGTTTTGTCAAAGACCACTATAGCTTGAGATGAAGTGGGAGGAAAAAAAGGTATGGTTCAATTTTATTTTATATGTGTTATGCATGATTTGTGGATGTTGTGTGGAGTGTGTAAATAAATGAAGTTCATGAAGTTATGGTGTGGTGTGTGTGGCCGTGCATGTGTGAGTGTTGTGTTGTGTTTTGGTTGTCGTTGAAGTGTGTAGAAACTAATGAAATTCATGGAAATATTGATGTGTTGTTGTAGCCGTGTGGGTGGAGGTTGGCGAATGGTGACGTGGGCGTGTGGCCGGTGTGTGCCTTGTAGTATATAAAATGAGGAATTAATTTTATGTAATATGTTGGGTAGTGAGTTGTAATGTCAAGAAATGGATGAGAATTCATCAAAGTGTATGTGTTATGGTTGTGGCCGAAAATGATCATATTTGGTAAGTTTTGGTAAAATGGTGTAGTTGGACATTTTTGTTGTCGTCATTGTGAATTATGTAATATAAAGTGAAGATCAAGTTTAGGTTAATGTACATGTATGGCAATAAAATGTATGGTTGTGGTTGAAGTTGAAAGTTTCGGGTTAAGTAGCATGCCAATCGAGTTGTTGGAACACTATGTAAATGGAATTGAATTGAATTGAATTGAATCAAATTGAATATATTGAAATGTCATTGAGTTATATGATAGAAATTGTTGGTGGAAGAATGTATCATGGATTGAGTGTTGATACTCGTTGTTGATAGTTTGGCGGGTTGAATTCCTGATTGTTTTGATTAAAAGATAATCGAGAGAGAATCTTGGGGTATCGTATTTACGGGGAAATCTTCTTGAAATTTTCGGTAGCTTACAAGTAAACTTGTATGAAAAATTAAGGCAACCTCAAGTCGATGAATCTAATGATTATATGGGTCCTTTTGAATGTAGATAAGCAAGTTGGGATGAACAAGTATAGCTAGCAAGGCGGCGCGTATGTGAGGCTTACCTTTTTCTTTTATGGCATGTCCTAGCGCCAATAGGTTATGATATAATATGCATTTGAGGTAACTCGCTTTCTTGACTTCGAGTCCGTTTATGATTCGATTTATGTTATACATACATGTCATATACTTAAGCTTTAGTAGGTTTGATAGATGGTGAGTATGAAAAGGCCTTGTACCAAAAGAAGAGTTCCAGAAGTACGAACGCTAACTTCGTATGTTATCTCGATTTTATTAAGTGGGCCCACAATTCCCGATACCTTCCTATGTACGCATGGTAACCGGGTATGGTTATTACTCGTCCCTCCAAAAGCTCCGTAAGTTAAATGTTTCCCCGACTTCGACGAATGATCCTGGATTTGCGTCGGAATATACCGTTCGATATAATATGCTTCGACCACTCGATGTGATACGCCCGACGTTCGACGTGATAATCCCAACGTTTGGTAGAGATTGATCGAAACTTGTTTTGAGCCTCGAGATATTGGTAAACGTTTATACGTACGTCGAGTGTGATTTATATACATATGTTTACCGGCACTACTCGCTCGTGCAAGGCTCAATGTATCTTTCACTCGTCCGGCCAGGTTCGATATGTTACCGCGCGTTACTCGCACCGCCTGGTTATGTCCGCCACCGCGTCCCGGCCGGGGTTCGTTATCGCGCACCTCTCTCAGCATTGTTCACCGCGTCCCCGCGCGGGCCGGGCTCGCTTTATGATACGCGCGCGCGATGCGATGTTGGCGCGGCGGTGGCCGTGATGGTATTTGGATCCGTCTCGTTCACCGCGTCCCGTACTCGTAGGCCGGCTCACACGCGCCCCTCACCGAGGTCGGCTCCATATATGTACGCTACGGCATTCCGATTACACGCACATCCGATATACATTCCGCCCCCGCACGCGGGCCCCCGTGCGGGCCGGATTCGTTATCTGCATATGAGTACGTATCCGTTTCGCACTCGTATACCCCGTTCGCACACACCCGATTTCAGGCACGCATTCGTACGCCCGTACGGTCCGGGCGCGCACGTACGATATGTTTCTCGCACTCCGTACGTTTCGTACGATCTGCACCGACATTGGCGCTCGTTCGCATCCCCGATTCTCGATTCTAGTTCTCGTCTCGCGGAGGCCTCTCGCACATCTCTGTCGTTCACGAATCCGTCCGATATACTCGTAGTCCGCCCCGACTACGGGCTCGTTCGGCAGACGCCCGAGTCCGTTGATGATGTATTCCACTGGATTAAATCCGGATGCATACAATACCGACCTCGTCTACGTCTAATCCTACGACATATTAACGCCGCGAAGGATCTGCTACGACAAGGTCCCGTCTGGCTGATCTGTATTCTAAACCGATTATGGATCCCACAAAATTTATTTTCGTATTTTAGTTTTGATTATGTTTTAGTTTATAGTTTTACTACGGCTTTACATCTGATCATTTTTAAACCCTCGTTCTATGGGTCATTGCGTTTCATCATGCCCTTGGTACACTGTGATGAGTCAAGATGTCTGAAGATGATCGGGTGAGCCTCCAATTTCTTCCTCCGGAGCATTCTTGATCAAGTATATGTACGTTATGTTTTTCCGGATGGTACTAGAGACTTTAACAGACGGTGTGGAGTATAGAATATCCAGGCTTGTGTGGGCGCGCTTACAATCGTCTTATCTGATGTCATGTATAATTTTTTGTCAGATTACAGATTTTAATTGATTTGACATGTATTATGTTTTGGTATTATTTTAAAAGAAGAAAAAAAAAACAAACAAACAAATTTGTACGTGTGCGATAAAGGTCTACGGGTTCGCTGTCGTAAACTCGGAATTCGAGTGCCCATCACGTCCCTCGGAAATTGGGGCGTGACACCAATCACACAACAGGCCCAACCTAATACAATATCCAACCCAACTTCATACCCGAAGGTTTACATGCTTTCTCCGACAATATAGTCTAAATATATGCTTCGCTACACGAAGTCTCACCAAAGGTAAGCCATAACCTAACTGGATGGCCGAAACACAAAACACCAATAATCACTCCTTCGCCTTCCCCTTCCGCTGAGCCTCAAGATCGAGAAAGTCTGGTCATATTCAAAAACTAGATTAGAAATCATGAAGATCAATACCTATATTGCTATCATTCAATTTAGGTCAAAACCCAACCCTAGAATTTAGGAAAACGGTGCCCACAAGGTCAAAATGGGAATTTTGGGGGTAAAATATCAAATTAAGCACTAAGTGATCAAAACCCATAACTAATTGCTAAATTAACTCAAGGATTCATCCAATTTCGAAATTCAAGCAATACCCCTAAATTTGGGTACAAATCCTAACTCTTAGATTCAAGAATTTAATACTAATAATGGGAGATATATGATTAACAACCTTAGATACATCATAATCTTGCATAAACGCAATCAATTTCATCATTAATAAGCCTAGATATCAAATCCATAAAACCTTATTTTTAATCTTCAATTACTAAGGAACTAATAAGGAAAGAGAGATTCTAAGATGATTAGGATTGAAGAATTAGCAAGAAGGTTAGGAGGACTTACCACCAAGAATCTTCACCAATAATCCCCATGAATAGTTCCCAAGAGCTCTGTTATAGCCCGTACCTTGTACGTTCGGACGTTGGGAGAAGTTAAGGACAAGACTATGTTCTAAAGTTATTTTAATGCATAAGTAGGTTATGAGCATTAATTATGGACGTTGGTGGTATGGAAAATATTGTGAGAGGCTAAGGGCGAAACGAGAAATTCGTAAAATGGGCCGTGGAAATAATGCGGAAGGTTAGGGACAAAATGGTAATATTGAGAAAAGTCGAGGGGCAAAACGGGAATTTCACATAGGGTTCATGAAAGTTCCCAAAGGGGCCATATTGGCCATGTGAAGGAAAAGAATGGAAGAGGATGACTAAAATAAGTCATCTTTTAAAAGGAAAGAAAAGAAAAGAAAATTCTAGAAAAATAAAGAAAAGGGGGGAAAAAGGAAGAAAAATCTAGAGAGGGGGCATGTGCCCCTCACATGCATGCAATATATATGTGTATATATATAAGAGGGATGTTCATATTTTTGAGAAGGAGAGAAAGAAAGCAAGAAAGAAAAGAAAAAAAAAGAGGGAGAGGGACGGCTAAGAGGGGGCTGGCCGACCAGCCCCTAAAGTTGATTATGGAGATTGTTTCTTCAAGCTTTTCATACTAATTGGAAGGTCCTCTACAACGTGGAATAATTGTTGGAACAAGAGAATCATCCGTTTGTGCCATCATACAAGCTAGCCGAAGTGAAGAAGTGGAGAGGAGGAGGTAAGATTTCATTCTTATTTTCATGAGCTATGCATGGTTTGTGTGTGTTGTGAAGAATGAAGATGAATGAAGTTTATGGAATTAGGGTATTGTATGGTGTGGCCGTGTATATGTAGCAAGACATAGAAGTGAAAAACTAATTTATTTAGCATGGTTGGAGCATGTATTCTAGATAGTTTGTGTATGTTTGGCATGTAGAAAAGAATGGAATTCATGAAATACAAAAAATGGAAGGGCGAAAATGTGTAGAGTGGTGTGTGTGTGTTGTGTTGGAGTAAGGAATTAATTATATTCAACATGTTATGTGTATGTTGAAATGTGTAGAAATGAATAAAATTCATGAAAAGGGCGTGTGTAGTGTGTGTGGCCGTGAGAGGCTGCCATGGTGTGGAAAAAAATGAACTAATGTTAGTTAGTATTCTAGTTGTGTTGTGATGGATTCTATGTAATAAAAAAATGAAAGTTGATGATTCGAATGGAAGTTGTGATGGTTATGGGCTGATTTGGGGCGTAATATGAATTGAATATGCTTTCTTGAATTCATGGAAATAATGTTGTAAATGTATGGAATTGTTGATATAGTTCATGAGTTGAAAGAAATAAATGTATTGTTAAAATTCTTATGGCATTCGGAAGATCCGGTTGAAATATCTTGAACATGTTGTGAAATGATTATTGGTGTGGTTAGAATAATTGTTGGAATTGTTGTCGATAGTTTGGCCGGGTTAAATTCCCGGGTTGTTGTTGTTGAATTGGGCCGAGCCATATTCTCGGGACGGTGTATTTGTAGGGGAAGTCTTTGCCGAAATTTCGGTAGCCAAGTGTCATTTGAAGAATCCGGCCTAAAGACACTAATCAAGTTTTGCAACGTGACCAATTTGTAGATTTTGGTGGATTTGGAACTTGAATTTGGAGTCGCGCAGGAGGCGGAAAAGGTATGTAAGACTTCACCTTCCTTCTTTGGCATGTCTTAGACGTATAGGCTTGATTTCGCGCCTCGGGGACTTTCCTAACTCTAGAAATCCGCGATTGAAAATAGTTACTATTCATTCAGTAAGATTGAACCAAAAGTGCCTGAATTGTGAAAGAAATGTCTACATATCCTAGAACTTGCAAGAATGAGACCCGATTACCTTAGAACTCTCATAAGTAATGTCATGAAACGTATTACGCGTAAATTATGTGCGCCGCCTCATTTGACCCGAGGTGGGCCCATTGCTCCCGGAGTTTCCTTATTGTTTCATTTGGCTTGTTTTGGAGTAGAATCCTAAGGAAATCCTTGACTCTTGTCTCGATTGTTAAACAATAAGTACAGTATCATCCTAGTGCAAGTGTAACCATGATGAACGTGATCTCATAGCGATAACGATGAAGCCAGAGATGAGGAAAGTGCCTACGTTAGATATGTAGACGATATACTTTGCTATAAAAAAATGAAAACATGAGAACGTTAAACTAATTCTGGATATTCCAATGCTATTGTAGGTAATGGCTATTCTAAGGATTTTAAATGCATGGAATATTGCCCTACTACCCCGATTGACGCGTGTACTCGACATACGTATATGTATATGATAACCGAATCGGCTATAGACGCCGACAAATACACATGATATAAGTAAATGTATATGATAACGAGAATCGGGGCGCTATAGACGCCTGGTAAATATATATGATATAAGTATGCGCATGTGACAAAAAATCGAGAGCGCTATAGACGCCGATATATGTATGTGATATGAATATAAATATGATGAACGAGCCGGGGGCGCGCATAGACGCCGATATATTTACGGGGAAAATGGAGATAAGGGCAGAGCGTTATATACGCGCATATCCACCCCCCCCCCCGACGGTTGGAGTATGGCACGTGATATCGTCCGGACGCGGGATGCCGGACGCGGGACGTGCATATTATGGTTAAATGGATCGGCCCGGCCACGCCTCGGCAATATAATATATTTTATTCTATTTTTATGTATATATATATATATGAGTAAAGAAAGCCAAGAAAGTACGACGCGCATGGCGGCTTATAGGTACGGCTATCTTCTTATCTGCATCCACGCATTCTATAATCCCGTGGTATTGTTGTTCATGCTTACGTTCCTATTCGTATTATTATTATTCATGTCTTGCATACTCGCACATTGCTCGTGCGACCCCTCTTCTTCGGGGGCTGCGTTCATGCCGCGGTGCAGTACACCCGGACGGATCGAAGTTAATATAAAAGATGTTCCGGCGAAGTTGCAAGCTCCATTTGGCCCTGGAGTGTAGCCGAGTCGGAAGTACATGTGCCGGGATTCTCATTACAGTTAGAGACTTTGCAGACAGAGTCGTGGGTTTCGGGAGTCAGTTTGTATTATAATACAAGTTTGCACAGCTACATGTTTTACTTGATTTAAAAGCAATAAAAGAATGTTTTAGTAATCTTATTGTATACTTGACTTAGAGGTTCAAAAAAAAAATTTAAGTACGTAGTAAGGGTCAGCGGGTTCGCTCGGCTCCGGTTACGGGGTCGGGTGCCCATCACACCCTGATCAAGATTGGGGTGTGACAAAGTGGTATCGAACAGCTCGGTCCAAGGGTTGTCTCGAAAGTCGTGTCCATTAGAGAAGTCCCCGTTTATGGGTGTGAAGCCGGCCACATTTATAAACGGAAGCTACGGGGGCATTTAGGAATGGTTGACCTTCTTTCCGTCATTAGATCGTGCGATAGAGCCAAGACATAGGAAGTAAGATTCATTATATTAATCGTTGATTTCCGCAGCGCCCGAGTATTGGCGGAAAAAGGCGCGAATAATGATATGGAAAGTCAAAAAGGTAGATGGCCCGGATGGATATATTTGTTCTGTTACGTGAAGGCGGGGCGCCGACAGAAATAGCCATACATGCGGGCGGAAGGTGAACATCAGGAATTAAAAAGGGCAAAACGGTCATTGTAGAAGAAAGGACGTATTACGAAAATATCTCGGAAGTTGAAAGGTTTTGATTGGCTTCAGATCGAGTAACAAAGGTCATGTGAGGAAGCGGACGTAAAAATATCAGTATTAAGGCATCGAATTCCACCAAAGTTTCGAGGTTAAGCGTGCTCAGGTGGGAGCAATTCGAAGATGGGTGACCCCCCTGGGAAGTTGACAAGAAATTCTATAGATTGAGACATAAGAGACAAATGAAAAAGCTAGAGTAGTCTAAGGAAAATAAGGATATACGGAATGGTTGGAGACCATAAGAGGACGCGTAGGACGAGGCGAATTGGCTCGGTAAAAGACGGGGAGTACAACACAACCCCAGAATTAGAATAGGCTTGAACAATGGTTGGAAGTAGTCTGCGGGCTAGTTGCTGGTAAAAATATATGTATATTTGAACGCGTAGGGTATTCCGCGTGTGGTTGTATCGAAGGATTTTGTGCCAAGAACAAAAGTAGCAGACGCTTGAGGTATGAACGTACAGTTACGACACCAACGCGTAGTTAAGAAAGAACAACGAACAAGCGAACTAAGGGAGTGAACGGACGAATGGTGAATGAAAAATGTGGACAACAGGGGTGACGTAGATGGAAGGTAAAGGAAAACTTAAGATAAGAATTTTCCGAGATACCCGACACGGAATTAGAAGGAAGATAAGAAACAAGGTATAAATGAAGACTTTATAAAAGAACTGTTAGCATAAGAAGCCCCTAAAAGGGGGGGGGGGGATCGTATTAGAAAAAGGGAACCTATGACATGGAGCAAAGACTTATGAAAAGGTCAAGGAATTCTATTATAAGGAAAATAAGGTAAAGGATAAGGGACGGGCATAAAGGAAAGAGTAGCTATGAAAGGAGCCCTCCCAGAGTATTATGACGCCCATAAGGCCAGTTGAACATTCGAGGACGAATGTTCTAAAGGGGGGGAGGATGTTATAGCCCGTACCTTGTACGTTCGGACGTTGGGAGAAGTTAAGGACAAGACTATGTTCTAAAGTTATTTTAATGCATAAGTAGGTTATGAGCATTAATTATGGACGTTGGTGGTATGGAAAATATTGTGAGAGGCTAAGGGCGAAACGAGAAATTCGTAAAATGGTCCGTGAAAATAATGCGGAAGGTTAGGGACAAAATGGTAATATTGAGAAAAGTCGAGGGGCAAAACGGGAATTTCACATAGGGTTCATGAAAGTTCCCAAAGGGGCCATATTGGCCATGTGAAGGAAAAGAATGGAAGAGGATGACTAAAATAAGTCATCTTTTAAAAGGAAAGAAAAGAAAAGAAAATTCTAGAAAAATAAAGAAAAGGGGGGAAAAAGGAAGAAAAATCTAGAGAGGGGGCATTTACCCCTCACATGCATGCAATATATATGTGTATATATATAAGAGGGATGTTCATATTTTTGAGAAGGAGAGAAAGAAAGCAAGAAAGAAAAGAAAAAAAAGAGGAGAGGGACGGCTAAGGGGGGGGCCGACCTCAGCCCCTAAAGTTGATTATGGAGATTGTTCCTTCAAGCTTTTCATACTAATTGGAAGGTCCTCTACAACGTGGAATAATTGTTGGAACAAGAGAATCATCCGTTTGTGCCATCATACAAGCTAGCCGAAGTGAAGAAGTGGGAGAGGAGGAGGTAAGATTTCATTCTTATTTTCATGAGCTATGCATGGTTTGTGTGTGTTGTGAAGTATGAAGATGAATGAAGTTTATGGAATTAGGGTATTGTATGGTGTGGCCGTGTATATGTAGCAAGACATAGAAGTGAAAAACTAATTTATTTAGCATGGTTGGAGCATGTATTCTAGATAGTTTGTGTATGTTTGGCATGTAGAAAAGAATGGAATTCATGAAATACAAAAAATGGAAGGGCAGCTGTGTAGGAGTGGTGTGTGTGTGTTGTGTTGGAGTAAGGAATTAATTATATTCAACATGTTATGTGTATGTTGAAATGTGTAGAAATGAATAAAATTCATGAAAAGGGCGTGTGTAGTGTGTGTGGCCGTGAGAGAGTCGCCATGGTGTGGAAAAAAATGAACTAATGTTAGTTAGTATTCTATTTGTGTTGTGATGGATTCTATGTAATAAAAAAATGAAAGTTGATGATTCGAATGGAAGTTGTGATGGTTATGGGCTGATTTGGGGCGTAATATGAATTGAATATGCTTTCTTGAATTCATGGAAATAATGTTGTAAATGTATGGAATTGTTGATATAGTTCATGAGTTGAAAGAAATAAATGTATTGTTAAAATTCTTATGGCATTCGGAAGATCCGGGTTGAAATATCTTGAACATGTTGTGAAATGATTATTGGTGTGGTTAGAATAATTGTTGGAATTGTTGTCGATAGTTTGGCCGGGTTAAATTCCCGGGTTGTTGTTGTTGAATTGGGCCGAGCCATATTCTCGGGACGGTGTATTTGTAGGGGAAGTGCTGCCGAAATTTCGGTAGCCAAGTGTCATTTGAAGAATCCAGTAATGTGACCAATTTGTAGATTTTGGTGGATTTGGAACTTGAATTTGGAGTCGCGCAGGAGGCGGAAAAGGTATGTAAGACTTCACCTTCCTTCTTTGGCATGTCTTAGACGTATAGGCTTGATTTCGCGCCTCGGGTACTTTCCTAACTCTAGAAATCCGCGATTGAAAATAGTTACTATTCATTCGGTAGATTGAACCAAAAGTGCCGAATTGTGAAAGAAATGTCTACATATCCTAGAACTTGCAAGAATGAGACCCGATTACCTTAGAACTCTCATAAGTAATGTCATGAAACGTATTACGCGTAAATTATGCGCGCCGCCTCATTTGACCCGAGGTGGGCCCATTGCTCCGGATTTTCCTTATTGTTTCCTTTGGCTTGTTTTGGAGTAGAATCCTAAGGAAATCCTTGACTCTTGTCTCGATTGTTAAACAATAAGTACGGTATCATCCTAGTGCAAGTGTAACCATGATGAACGTGATCTCATAGCGATAACGATGAAGCCAGAGATGAGGAAAGTGCCTACGTTAGATATGTAGACGATATACTTTGCTATAAAAAAAAAAAATGAAAACATGAGAACGTTAAACTAATTCTGGATATTCCAATGCTATTGTAGGTAATGGCTATTCTAAGGATTTTAAATGCATGGAATATTGCCCTACTACCCCGATTGACGCGTGTACTCGACATACGTATATGTATATGATAACCGAATCAGAGCGCTATAGACGCTGACAAATACACATGATATAAGTAAATGTATATGATAAACGAGAATCAGAGCGCTATAGACGCTGGTAAATATATATGATATAAGTATGCGCATGTGACAAAAAGAATCAGAGCGCTATAGACGCTGATATATGTATGTGATATGAATATAAATATGATGAACAAGCCATGGCGCTATAGACGCCGATATATTTACGGGGAAAATGGAGATAAGGGCAGAGCGTTATATACGCATATCCACCTGATCAGTTGGAGTATGGCACGTGATATCGTCCCGGACGCGGGATGCCCGGACGCGGGACGTGCATATTATGGTTAAATGGATCGGCTGCCGACGCCTCGGCAATATAATATATTCTATTCTATTTTTATGTATATATATATATATGAGTAAAGAAAGCCAAGAAAGTACAGCATCTGCCCAAGGGCACTTATAGGTACGGGCTATCTTCTTATCTCATCACAGATTCTATAATCCCATGGTATTGTTGTTCATGCTTACGTTCCTGTTCGTATTATTATTATTCATGTCTTGCATACTCAGTACATTGCTCGTCGACCCCTCTTCTTCGGGGTAACGTTCATGCCGCGCGGTACACCCGGACGGATCGAAGTTAATATAAAAGATGTTCCGGCGAAGTTGGCAAGCTCCATTGGCCAGAGTGTAGCCGAGTCGAGCACATGTGCCGGGATTCACGATTACGGTTAGAGACTTTGCGAGACGAGTCGTGGGTTTCGGGAGTCAGTTTGTATTATAATACAAGTTTGTACAGCTACATGTTTTACTTGATTTAAAAGCAATAAAAGAATGTTTTAGTAATCTTATTGTATACTTGACTTAGAGGTTCAAAAAAAAATTTAAGTACGTAGTAAGGGTCAGCGGGTTCGCTCGGCTCCGGTTACGGGGTCGGGTGCCCATCACACCACGATCAAGATTGGTGTGACATAAAATCGATTCACCATTTTCGCATAAAACGGCCCCTAAGGCTCCAACAACATTCCAACATCAACATACATAATTTCATAGATTCAATTCATATCTACCGAGTTACAACCCGGTCAAACTCCTTCTAAAACGTGTAGAAAGGATCAAATCTTACCTTAATGAACTTAGCTCCTTAATTTGCTGAAATTGGTGATTTTAATCACCACAATTCTTGATGCCAAATTAATTTTCCAAGGTGTTTCAACCAATTGAAGGCCATGTAGAAATGTGGGATTGATGCATTGGAGAGACGAAGAACATTGGTGATTAAATTCACCAATTTCGGAAATTAAGGGCTAAGTTCATTAAGGTAAGATTTGATCCTTTCTACACGTTTAGAAAAGAGATTGACTGCCGTAACTTAGTAGATATGAATTTAATCTATGAAATTATGTATGTTGATGTTGGAATGTTGTTGGAGCCGTAGGGGCTATTTTATGTGAAAATGGTGAACTGATTTTATTTAGTATTTTACTTGTTGTTGTTATGGATTTGATGATGAGAATGGAGGCATTTAATGGAAGTTGAAGTTAAATTTGTTTGTGAAATTTTGTTGTAAGGATTATTGTGATATTAGTGTAGTTTTCATGCCTATGAATAAGTAATGTAGTAGTCGTGTGGTTGTAGCTATATTTCACAAAATTAGATAGAAAAAAATTGTATGATATAATGTGTAGGAATCGGATGTGGTTTACTTGGTGTGTTCGTAGGTGTTCGCAAGATTTTCGAGCATCGTTTATGTTGTTAGTTAGGGGTTGTTTGTTACACCTCGCGTTTTGTACATTTGAATATCCCGAGTTAATGACGAGAAGTTAAGGACAAGACTATGTTCTAAAATTATCTTAATGCATTAGTAGGTGATGAGCATTATTTATAGACGTTGGTAGTATGGAAATAATGAAAGGTTAAGGTAAAAAGGAAAATTCGGAAAAGAGATTCATGGAAAATATTGCGGAGGACTAAGGGTAAAATGGGAATTTTACAAAATTCTAGAAAATTCATGGAGAGGCCATGTTGGCGTGTACTACATATCCCTTATTTTAATTAATGAGGGGCTAAGTGTAGATTATAAAAAAATGCATGGGCCAAAGCTTGTCTAGGAAGACAAGTGGTCATCTTTGACCACTTTAGAAAGTTCAAGAAAAAAGAAAAGAAAATCAAGAAATAAGAGAAAAACTCTAGAGAAATAAAGAGAGGGGGATTATGTGTCCATATTCTTATCTTGAGGGACTAAATTGTAAATATATAAGATTGTGGAAGACATATATATATATATATACAAGAGAATTTTTTTGTTGATGAAACAAGAAAGAAAGAAAGAAAAAAAAAAGAAGAGGAGGAGAGGGGTGGAGAATTCGCCATGGCTAGAAAAAATCTAGCCATGGAAAATTGACAAGGAAAAATTATTTCTCATAATATTCTAGCTCATTTGGAGGTTCTCTACAACATGGAGGAGTTGTTGGAAGAGAAAAACATTTGTTATGTAAGTTGGAAACCTTAACCAGCCAAGAGGTTGAGTAGAAGAAGGTATGTGTTCAATCCCTTTACACATGTTATGGTGATTGTGAATGTTGTGTGTATATATGGAAATGGATGAAAGACATGAAAACATGCATGTTGGAATGGTTGTGATGTGTGTGTATATAGTGGATGGAAGATTAAATTTATTTCCATGTAGTGTGTGCATGGTAATGCATAGAAAATATGGAAAACCCGTGGTTGTGTATGTAAATAGGGATGTTGATAAAATGTGATGAATTAATTTTATTTCTAGTGATTGTCGTTGTGATTTCATGATGAAAAATGAAGGGTTGATGGCTTAAAATGTTGAAATCGTTATCGGATGTTGAAGAAGTTAATGCAATGTTAGCTTAAATGGTATTAATATATAAGATTTAATGCATGATTGATAATATGGATTATGAATCTGAACGAGAAAAAGTGTGTGGTCGATACTTTTTGTGGAAGTTTGGAGGATTCGGGTAATTGTCATTATGAACATTATGGTATTGTGTGGAAAAAAAAAATGGATTAATTTTTCTTAGTCTTTTGGTTGGCAATGGGTAAAAATGCATGAAAACATGTGTGATGTTAGTGTGTGGAGGGGTTGTTGGAAGTTATGGTAAATGATTCTATTTGATATTTTTAGTTGTTGTGTTGGGATTCCATGAGGTAAATGAAGGTTTCGTGATAAGGTAGTATGTTGATTGAGTTGTGGAATATCTTGTGAAATGAATATAAATGGCTTGTTGTATTGTTGGCAAGATTGTTGGAATTATTGTTGTTTGTGGCCGGTTGAATTCTCGGATTGTTGTTGTTGTTGAATTGGCCAAGTTGAACTTGGCGGCATGGTGTTTGTACGGAAATCTTTGCCAAATTTTGGTAGCCAAGTTACTTTAAGAATCCAACTCTAAATGCACTAACCAATGTTTGGTAAACATGACCAAATCGTAGACTTTGGTGGATTTATAACTTGAATTTGGAGTCACGCATGAGGCGGAAAAGGTATGTAAGGCTTCACTTTCCTTCTTTGGCATGTCCTTAGATGTAATAGGCTTGGATACGGAGCCTCGGGGACCATTCCTTTCCTAATCCAAGGCTGAAATTGAGTTACTATTCATTCGGTAGAATTGGAATAGAAATTGTAAAAACGTGGGAAAACTTCCTAGATCTCTAGAACTTGCATAAATAAGACACGATTACCCTAAAACTCTCTTAAGTAATGTCATGAGAAGCGTATGATACGTCAATTGGTACGCCGCCTCATTTGACCCGAGGTGGGCCCAACGTTCCGGATTCTCTTTTAGTGCTCGTTTTACCCGAACCAACAAATGTTGTAACTATTCTGAGGGGAATATTTCCATGATGAAAGTGATAACGATGATGTAAAGGAAAGAACGTGTCTATGATAAGCATGACAAGGATGACTCCATGACTATGAGCCTTAAGTCAAGAATCCAATGCGAGTATGAAAGTGATAAACTAGTCCTGATCTTCGATTCTACCCTTTAGCTATGGTATTATTTTCTAAAGATTTCAAAGTCTACAAATAAACGCATATGATGTCCATGATCTCATTCCATGTTTTCTTTAATGATATCACGTCCCGTTGATAGTCTCGCCTTAAAATACTCGTTCCTTCAAGGTGAGACAAAGCGATCCCAGTTAATCCATGTAATGTAATCGGAGGTCACCGACCTTACGTCACTCCGATAGACACATGACCTTCCTTGGGCTCCCGGCATGCGTTTTATGATACATGTATATATGAAATTGGGAGGGGCAACCGTTTCCACGATTCGGTGGATTCCATCCCGGACACGGGACGCCCGGACGCGGGATATGGGAGAGCGTACGCGGCGTACATTTATGTGATGTATGATATATATATATATATATATATATATATATATATATATATATATATATATATATATAATATGTTACATTGGGACAACTTGTTGGGGAGGGGGTGGGAGAGGCGATGGTCGGCGTGTAAATGCGAGTAAAAAATTACCGTTTTCTGAAAGGTATACCGTTTATGTACAAGAATAAGAAACACCGTGTTCGAAAAGAAAGAAGCTAGGCATGCACGGCATCCGCACGAGTGGCACACACATGTACAAAGTTACTCCCTTTATCCTATGATACGGTCTATGTTTCCATACGGTTATTACTACTGCAATTCGCTTTACACGTGATATGTTCCATATGTACGATACGACTTCCATGATATGTCTCGTGTGTACGGGATACTCTCTTTACATGATATGCTCTACAACTCTTACTATGTTGTTACTGTTCATGCCTTACATACTCAGTACATTGCTCGTGCGACCCTCTTCTTCGGGGGCTGCGTTTCATGCCGCGCAGGTACACCCCAGACGGGTTGAAGTTAATATAGAGAAGATGTTCCGGCGAAGTTGGCAAGCTCCATTTGGCACCGGGTGGCGAGTCGAGTACACGTGCCGGGATTTTTGATTACGGTTAGAGACTTTACGAGACGAGTGGTGGGTATCGGGCTTCGGGTCTGTCGGTGGCTCCATAGGCCAATGTGTCGGTTTGTATTATGATATAAGTTTTACACGGTCATAAATTCTAATTGCTC